>NW_023413064.1:0-7995 GCF_903995425.1 Onychomys torridus
TATGTTAGTGTATAAGTCCCAGTCGAGTTGGTGGAGAGACAGAGATAGGCTGATGTGGCATGGAGGATAATGTCCTGCTGTTCAAATAGGCAGACAGTTGACTGAAAAGAATGGGTTCATCTTCCCAGATCAAGAGAGCTGGCTAGTTTCTCCTGTCAGAGGTGTGACAGCAGGGTAAGGGTTAAAATAGAAGAGAATGTTGGTGTGTGTTCAGATAAGGCAGGAGGTGGAGGAAAGTGTCATTTTATAGATTGTATGGTGCTGTGGGGTGTTCTGTATGCTGGGAATGTGTTGTCCTGATTGGTTGATAAATAAAACACTGATTGGACAGTAGCCAGGAGGGAAGTATAGGCAGGACAAGCAGAGAGGAGAATTCTGGGAAGTGGAAGGCTGAGTCAGTAGACGCCAGCCCACCATCCAGGGAGGAGCATGTAATGGCAACAGGTAAAACCATGGGATACATGCCGAGATACAGATTAACAAAAATGGGCTGAGTTGAAAAGTAAGAGCCAGTCAGTGGTAGTCCTGAGCTAATGGCTGAGCACTTTTAATTAATATAAGCTTCTGAGTAATTATTTTATAAGTGGCTGCAGGGTCTGTGGGGCTGGGCATAACCAGAAAAAATCAGCTACAGTATGGAGTCTTCTTTTGTTGGGAGCCACAGAAAAAAGCCAATGGGGTAACTTTGGTATCCCTGGTAGTAGATCCTGATAGGATCTAAGCCATCAGGCAGAGAAGTAGATATGAACTTGAGAAATGCAGCAGCTGGGAGACTTCCCATTTGCAGCAGTGTGACAGAGTGGTCAACCCAATGAGAGAGGTAATCAGAGGTGGGCTTGGTGGTGTTAGTCAGGTTACATAATGAAGACTCTAGCTGTCATGCTGAATACTTCTATAGGAGGCTGCATAATAAAGCAAAGAGGGGCTTGGCCCACTAAGATTGTATGCATGGCAATGGAGGGGTCCAACAACAGACACCTAATTATTCATGAACTTGGAGATCTTTGACATATGATCTGGATATATGTGTCATACTGTCTGGAAGTCCTATCAACAGGAATAAGTCCATCTTGGTTTAGTGTCTAGAGCGATGCTTGTGAATCTGTCCAATTACCACAAGATCTGGGATAGCCATGAATGCTGATGAAGAAAAGGCAAGATTCAGCCAGCAATTGTTTGCTAGTTCAGTATTAGAAGCATTGATTAACTGGTGAGCAAGATTTAGAGCACATTTTAAGTGATTAGAGTGAGAGCCTCTTTAACATGAGACAAGAAAAGTAGATACAGAAAAAAGTAGGACAAGACCCACATTGTTAGAAAGGTTGTGATTACAAACTTGTCAGTTTTGTCTGTGGTAAAAATTTTAGATACCTGGAGCCAGTACTCAGTTACAAATTGAAGGTAATCATCAGTTTTATCTCCTGGTGCTAGCTGCTATTAAGATATCTCAGGGAGCCCCTAGCTAGATCAGACCCTCTGGATAAGTGAGACAATTGAATAGCTTGATCTGTTTGGGAGGCTCCCAGGCTATGGGACCAGGACCTGTCCTTAGTGCATGAGCTGGCTGTTTGGAACCTTGGGCTTACACAGGGACACATGCTCAGCCTGGAAGGAGGGACAGGACCTGCCTGTACTGAATCCACCAGGTTTAAATGAATCCCCATGGGTGCCTTGGTTGTGGAGGAGATGGGAATGGAGGGGAGGGGCTGGGGGAAGGTGGGGGTGGGAGGGGTGAAGACAGGGGAACCCATGGCTGATGTATAAAATTAAAACACATAATAAAAAAATTTTTAAAAAAAGCTATCTCAGTGAGGACTATAGGAAAGAATTCCCTTTCCCTCTGATACAAAGACATCAGATGAGGGCACCTTTTCAATAGGAATTGGGAATCTGCAAGGAATTCACAGAAGTAGGAGAGGCTAGACACAGAATGGCTCTCCCAGAGTCCTTCCTCTATGGCATGGCTGAGAGTTGACCTCCAATCAAGTTTTAGCAAGGGGATGTGTCCTCGTGGCACAAGAGTTGGCTTTAACCTGGAAAAAATGAACTGAAGAGCTGAGACCTGATGTCTCAGTGGTGGTGGTAAGAAGGAACTAGTATGGCCCCAGCCTGTAGGAATGGCTTGAGGTTAGTTTTCATAGACCCAGTCTCCTCTTATGGTTTGCATGAGAATGGTCCCGGTAGGCCATCTATTTTAATGTTTGGTTTCCAGTTTGTGGAACTCTTTGGGAAAGATTAGAAGGTCTGGTCTTGGAGGAGCTCTGTCCCTCAGGGTGTCTTTGGGGATTTCAAAAGCCAAGACATGGTCAGATTTGTTCTGTCTGTCTGTAACTTATCAGTCAGATGTGAGCTCTCAACCACTGCTGAACACCAGCCTGAGTGCTTGCTGCCATGCTCCCTGCTGTGATAATCATGGACTAACCTTCTGAAACTGTAAGAAAATTCCCAATTAAATACTTCCTTTTGATAAGTTGCCTTGATCATGGTGTCTCTTCACAGCAACAGAACAGTGAATGAGACATGCAGGTTCCAGGGATTGGCATATTGCTGTGACAAGCCTGATTATGTTGCTTGTGTGTGGAATGTAGACTTTGGGATTTTAGATTAGGAAAGTGGTTGAAATATGTAGGTGAGGATTAACAGGCTATCATGCCCCACCAATACTTTTTCTTTTTATCTATTCTTCTCTTATGCAACACATTCCAACTTCAGCCTCCCTCACCCTCCCAGGCCCCCCACATCTCCTCTCCACCAGAATCACTGCTCCTCAGTTTCCCTTCAGAAAAGAGCAGTGATATCCTAGTGATATCAACTGAACTGAGCATAACAATAAGACTAGGCACAAATCATCATATCAAGGCCGGATGAGGCAGCCCATTAAGAGAAAAAGGGTACCAAGGAGAAGCAAAAGAGTCAGAGACACCCCTACTCCCACTTTTAGGTGCCCTTAAACCCCAATCTAAACAACCATAGCATGTGTGCAGAGGACCTAGTGCAGACCCATGCAGGCTCGGTAACTTAAACTTAGTCTCAGTGAGCCCTATGAACCCAGCTTAGTTGATTCTGTGGGCCACATTCTCCTGGTGTCCTTAACCCCTCTTACTTCTAAAATCCTTCCTCCCCCTCTTCAGCAGGGTTCTCCAAGATCCTCCTAATGTTTGGGTGTTGGTCTCTGCATCTGCTTCCATCATCTGGTGGATGAAGCCTCCCTGATGACGATTGGGCCAGGCACAGATCTATGAGTATGGAAGAATATCATTAGCAATCATTTCATTGACTTTTTTCTTTGAGTCAGCCATATTTGTTTCTACTGTATGTCACTGAGCCATCCAGCTTTCAGTTCTTGGCCATCCAGGAAGTATCAGGCATGGGCTTCCTCTTGTGATAGGCCTCAAGTTAGAGCAGTCATAGTTGCCCGCTCTCACAAACTCTGAGCCCTCATTTGCCTCAGCACATCTTGCAGGCTGGGCAGGTGTGGGTTTCAGGTGATTTTAAGTCTAAGTGCCAATTTCTGGATTGATCTTTGTGGGATGAGTGTTTTGTTCCTTGCTTCCTGCTTTTTACCTGGTCTTCTGGCCTGTGTGGTCTGTGGTTGAGTGGGGATGTGCACTTGAGTTGGAAGCAGGAGTTCTGGTGGCCTTGATGGCCTCTGATCCAGCAGGGAGTTTCCACCTGACTTGGAGGCTGTCCAAGGTGACTGGGAGGGGAGGGAGTGAGTGGGGATAGAGTTCAGGGGGCATAGAGAGAGTGAAGGAGGTCTGTGTGGGCAGCCTACCTGGAGTTCTGTGGTAGTGTGGTCTCTGGTCCAGCAGGGAGTCTTTGCCTGAGTTGTGGGCTTAGATATGGTGATAAAGAGGGGAGGAGGGTTGAGGGACACCAAGAGAGTGGAGGAGGTTCACTGGTGGGCACCGTACCTTGTCTTCTGGCAGGTGTGGTCTGCATTTGTGTAAGGGGTGTTTGCCCAAGTCAACCAAGAGAGGGCAGAAGGTCTGTGGGTGGGTGGCCTTCCTGTCATTCTGGCAGGTGTGGCCTGTGGTTGGACAGTGGGTGTCTACCTGAGAGAACTGAGAGGGCGGAAAAGGTCCCAGAGCCGCTGGCCTACTGTCTTCTGGCTGGGATGGCCTGTGGTTGCACAGGAGAGTTTCTTTCTAATGGAATCAATGGAGTGGGGAGGTCTGCAGGTGGGTGGCCTAGCTTATCTTCTGGTAGGTGTGGCCTGTGGTTGGGCAGTGGGTATCTATCACAGAGAACTAGGGAGGTGAAGTTAACAGGCTATCTTGTAGGAGTATGAAAGACAGTAGTGATGAGAACAGTGTGGACTGTTGTCAAGCAAAGCTACTGAGGGCAGGTGTGTGGCAGGAGAGTCCCTGAATGGATGCCCATAGAGGCCATTGTGTGAAAATGTAAAGATGTAGCCTAGATTGTGTTGGAGACTCCAAGCTGTTGGAGATGTCAGAGCCTTGGGATACTTGCCAAGGAGAGCTGCAGACAGATATGGAACCAGCTGACATTGGTCAGAGAGATACAGGTTTGGAGTTTGCTCTGCTGCTTAATGGTCTTGTTTTTGTCCAGTATTTCCTCACTCTTCACCCTCTCCTACTTTGTGTAATGGTAATGTATGTTTTTGCCATTATGTATGTGTTCTGAGTCTTAATTTTACAGGGAGTTACAGTTAAGAGATTGCCTTGAGTCTCAGAAAAGACTTTGGACTTTGAAAAGTGTTGAGACTGTGTAAGACTATGGGGAAATTGAAGTTGGACTAAATTCATTTTGCATTATGATATAAGACTTTGGGGGCCAGGGAGTGGTATGTGGTGGTTTGAATGCCAATTGCCCCCAATAGACTTGTGCATTTGTATATTTGCTTCCTAGTTAGTGGACCTGTTTGGGAAGGATTAAGATATGTAGCCTTATGGGAGAAGATGTGTCCTCAGGGCTTTGAGGTTTCAATCCTCATCATGGCCCAGTATTACTCTATTTCTGCCTTCAACTTGGGGGTCTGATGTGAGCTCTCAGCTACTGCCAACTTGCCTTCTGCCCTGCTCCCTACCATGGAGACCATGGACTACACCTATTTTGAAACTGTAAGCAAAGCTCCTATTGAATCCTTCCTTTATAAGTTGAATTGGTCATGGTGTCTCTTCAAAGCAATAGAACAGTAGCTAATGAAATCGTTGTCTCCTCTTATAACAGCACTGACCCTAATAGGGTCAGTTGTTCTTATGTTTTTTCCCTAGGCTCCAGTTTGCTAAGAATTCTGCCCTATGTTACCCCACTATTCTCTGTCGACTCATGTCCGGGTTCAGGAAGTTCATCCAATATGGTCACCAATCAGGGTCTTTCCCAGCCACAAGCAGGAACTGTTTTTACTATGTTTTATTCAAACAAACCGCTGACACTGCAAACAGAGTTGCTGAGCAGATGTCATTAGTCAATTGTAAAATGATTCCTGCACAGTAAGGGTCTATACCCAATCACTTCAAAATACACTTAACCATAGTTGGAATTCCCCTAGCTGCACTTAAAAGGAGCCTGCCACCTTCTCTCAGGGTCATCATTTTGCCACTTTGTCAGATTATTTGACCCCAGCATGCTGGAATTTTTTATTAAAAGCTCTTGCTGATTGCATAATGACTGGTGGTATTTTATGGGACTTCTCATGGACCCTAACAGCTAAAATACTAGTAAAAATCATCAAATTTATTTATTTATGAAATTTTGATATCACTCTCATTATGAAATGGCCAGGTTGTAAGAGTCCATACTCCTTCTTCAACCTAAATGTTGTGATTACAGATGTACTAAATATCATGGCAAATGATTTTTTAAAATAAAAGTATTATTTAGAGTTTTATTCTAAGAATGGTTTTCAAACGAGTTAATACCCCTGTTCTGGACATATTTGGTAATGTTTTGAAATATTACTGTTGCCTGTGCTTGTAGATGGTCTTCATAGAGTACAAGGCTGGGTGTATTAGGGATAAGATGAAGGTCATTTGGTGGTGGTGGTGGTGGTGGTGGAGGTGGTGGTGTATATGCGTGCGTACATGTGTGTGTGTGAGTGTGTGTGTCTGTGTGTGGTTAGCATGTATTGAGAGAAGAAACTGCACTCATCTCAAAAGAATAAAAAGACTGTTTATTCTGGTGTCAAATATGAGTGATCACAGCCCCAAGCACAGCTTTATGTTTTCCCAAATATCATGTTCCAATGAGGTAGCAATTTCATGAAGTTTTTATAGTAAGAAAAGAAAGCTTCATGATTGAAGATACCTTTTAAACACTTTGGTGGGAACATCAGATAGCTTGGTTGTAGGGCAGCCTGTGTTGTAGCCCTCAGATACTGTGGAATGACGCTCTTAGCTCTCTGATTGGTACTTCTGGTAGTCTACTAAGTTCATACAGCTCAGAACATTTCACCTGACAACCACAAGGTCAGACACAAGGTGGGAATTGGAAGGCAAGAAGGAGGCTGCAGACAGCCTGAGGTAAACTTGAATGACGATGCTCTTGACCTGAGACACTGACGGATCTTTTACTGCTCTCCACTTCATGTTTGTCTCTTTTATTGGGTGATGGAGGACAGGCAGGCAGACTTGACTTGGGGCACATGTTGTGATCCCCAAGTTTGACAACAAAATAGCATGCACCATGGGACTAGGACACATTCTGGGGGTGTAAGCCCCTCACAGTGAGCTCATAAAGAGCAAAGATGGAAATTTCCAGCAACTGTTGGAGTCATTTTACTTCAGGGACATTTCCCTATTTTTCTATGTCAGCAACATCAGCTGGTTCTTTACTCCGCCTAGTGAAGCAGAAAAAGGACTTTGGACTTTGCTTTAGACAAAATCTCTTCCTGGTCGGTACACCCCAGGCTTTGATGTCCTGTTTGCCTTTGAACTTTGTTTTTGTTTTTCAATTTTGGGGTTCATTTCCTTTGGAAAGTTACCATTTGATGACTGGCTTTCTCTTTCAGATTCCTGCTGGATGATATTGGGTGTTATTGTAAACTACAGAAACACAGTGTCTATCATGGTGAGGAAAGAGAGAGCTCTGAAAGGCATTGGGAACCTGACCACAGTGTTACTTGTATGGATATGTTTTCAGGGCTGAGCATTTGGTGTAGCATAACTCATTGATGTGCTCTTCCCTGGGAAGACTATTTTTCCCCTCTCAGATTCCTTAGCTGCCCATAGATCTTTGTTAGAGTTGAGTTATCCTGGGCTTTCCCTGTCAACTTTGACATGTCTATTGTTGTCCTTGTTCAACTCTTGCCTAGGCAGTCCTGTTTGTGAAACTTTATGGGGATAATTCCTGACAATATCAGGAGACACAAACTCACAGAAACTCCCTTATCCTCTGGCTTTTAGAATTTTCCAGCCCTCCTTTCCACAGCCTTAGTTGTCAGAGTTGTTTTACAGATGTATCCCCTGGCAATGGGCTCCATTTTGATTGGTTTTGGTTTTCTGAAATGGTCTCAGTCTGTTGCTAAGAGAAGTTTCTTTAATTGGGGGTGGGGGGAGTGCACTTATATGTGGCTATTAGGACACATATTTATAGTAGTTCGAGGTTATACTGGCTCAGTAAAGGAAAAGATTTAAATTCTGCTCTAAGATCCTTGACGTTACTTAGCTCTGGGAAGTTGGCTAGATTTCAAGATTAGGATAATTTCCCTCTTGATGAGTGGGTCTTTAGTCCAATTATAAAGCTGTTGGTTACAACCGCAGTATGCATGGAAGGCAACCATTTTCAAAAGTTAAAATATGTATAAAGGATATAGCTGATATGCTAAGAATGAAAAGAAAATGATACAAAATGCTTGACCCCATCTGCAATAGACATAAAGAGAATGAAAGAAAACTAAGAATGAAGCTCAGGGCAATGAATAGAAATAACAACAAATGTGATATATATTAATCAATTTTGTCAACAGTCACCCCAAATATCAATGATCAGTGAACTGACACATTTCCAGAAAGGATCTAAAGACAAAGCTCA
>NW_023413065.1:0-79193 GCF_903995425.1 Onychomys torridus
GTCTAAGGTCTAAGGTCTTTGTTGGACTTCTATGTTACTAAGGAACCATTTATTCACAGGATTCAATAGTTAGAGATGTGGCCACAAGATGGCAGTAGACTGCAGCTGGTGAAAAGTGGCAAGGTCTTTTCATTGCATTTTGATGGAAGAGGTGAGAACTGAAGTATTGTTTTCTTATTGGCTGGGTAGAAACACAGGAAGATATTCTAACTGTCAGAGAAAAGGAGACAAACTCAAAATACAAATAGCTGTTTGGCAAGAGATTGCAAGTCTACACCTACCCCAGGCAGGGAGAACTATGAAGATATCCATTCACACTTTACTCCTGCTCTTGTGCCTGTGGATGGACTGTGAGTTGAAAGTGGGGTCAAGGGTATTCGGTGTATATTTTTAGATATCCAGAGGAAATCTTTATACAGTTTCTTCTAGTTATTGTGGACAACAATAAACCAGCAGACACTGCCTGACTGCCCTCCTCCTTTCTGTTTTTCTTTCTGTGCAGGGGAGATCCGTGGAGAGCAGGTGGAGCAGCAGCTTCCACTCTGAGTGTTGGAGAGGGAGACTAGCGCCATCATTATCTGCACTTCACAGACAGTGCTTTCTCAATACTTCCCTTTGGTACAAACAAGAAGCTGGGAAGAGTCTCCACCTTGTGATAGACATTATTGAAAATGTGGACAGAAACAGAGCCAGGACTTACCATTTTATTGGATAAGAAAACCAAACCTTCTCCCTGCACATCACAGCCACACTGCCTGGAGACTCAGGCATCTACTTCTGTGCAGCAAACACACACTGGTTCCCAGGCACCTGAAGCTGTTTCTCAAACTTGCTAGTGGGGGCTGGAGCCCCATCCACATCCTGTGTCTTGTAGTAAAGCACTGTCCATATTGTTTATTTGCCATGGAAACTAACATACAGATGTTTAGAGCATAAATGAGAAAGTTAAGGCTCAAAGTGATGAGAGACAAGAGAGACAAGACACAGAGAGAGATAGGGACAGAGAGCAAGACTTTGTTGTTTGTAGCTTAAGAGTTTATTATATTATCTTTATTTTAAATGCCTGATAAAATTTTGGATATGTGTGTGTGTGTGTGTGTGTGTGTGTGTGTGTGTGTGTGTGTGTGTGTGTGTGTGTGTGTTTGGAAACACACACACATATGTTACTTTTGTGTTGCTGTGAAGAGCCACCATGACCAAGGTAACTTATAGAAAGAAATAATTTAATTGGGGGCTGGCTTAGAGTTTCAAAGATGAGTCCATGGTCATGAATGACAGGAAGTATGACAGCAAGCAGGTAGGCATGATGTTAGAGCAGTGGAAGGGAGCTTACATGTTGAGACAACAGCCATGAGGTGGAGGTTGGGAGGAAGCAGGGAGGGAGAGAGAATGCAAGAATAGCATGTTTTGTTTGTTTGTTTGTTTTTGTTTTTGTTCTTTTTTTTTTTTGTTTTTGGTTTGGTTTGGTTTGGTTTGGTTTTTTTGAAACAGGGTTTCTCTCTTCCAACAAGCCACGCCTCCTAATCCTTCCCAAACAGTTCTATCAACTGGGGATAAACCACTCAAACATATGAGCCTATGGGGGCTATTCTCATTCCAGGCACCACAAGGGGTGGGAGCAACACTTATCTGTGGGTAATAAGGTTTCAATCTTGGAGTAGCAATTAGAAATTATACTGTTTTAGGGAAATGACATTAGTGTTTCTCATCTAGGATTATGGCATCATCAGCCATGTGTAGTGGGCTAGGGTTATAGTATCAGGCATGAATTTCAAGCCATTGAGTGGGCTTGTGCTGGCTAGTTTTATGTAAAATTGTCACAAGCTAAAGTCTCCCCTTCAAATATCGGACAATGGCAATAGACTATATTGTTGTGTGGGTGATGGCGCTCATGGACTCTCCTGTTCAACAACTGACAAAGAGATATGCCTGACACTAGTTTGTTTGTTTTGACTGTTGGTGCGAATCATTGTCACACCAAATGTCATAATTTCTTTAAAACATATGTGCACTTATATATGCAATTTAAGTAAACATAAAATAATATGATTCACTATGGCTTTTCAAACCTTCTTACTGTTGTTTATCTCTCCTTTCTCTCTCCCCAACTATGCTTCCTTCCCCTGGTAGAATATTACCCCACCTTACCCATCTCTCCTTCATAGCTCATGCATACTACTATTCTCCTTGATCTACTGATCCTCATGATTTCTTTTTACTCTCCTGATATCTGCAGTTGCTCCGGATGATATATTCAGATCCGAAGATTCAGAGACAGGATCTAGAAATAAGTAACTATATATGGCATTTGTTTTTCTGGGTCTGGTTACATTATTCAGTATAATATTTTTTTAGATCCATCCATTTACCTGCAAATTCCACAATTTTATTTTTCTTTTCAGCGGAATCGAATTCCAATGTGTACAAGCACCATATTTTCATTATCCATAATCTGTTGAAGAACATTTATTTGGTTTCTAGCTCCTAGCTATTGTGAATAGAGTGGCAATAGACATGGCCAAACAGGTCCCTGTGGAGCAGGAGGCCAAGTCCATAATGGCTGCATCAGTTTGCAATCCTACCAATGTGAATGAGTGTTCTCCTTTCCCATATCCTTGTAAATACATTTGCTGTCAGATGTTTTCTTGATTTTGACTATACTGGCTGGGGAGGAATGAAATCTCAATATAGAAGAAGAATGAAATTGGACTTGTACTTATCACTTTCACAAAAATTTAACTCAAAATCGATGAAAGACCTTAATATTAATCCTAAAATGCTGAAACTGCATAAGTAAACTCACACAATATTTGAATTGTGTTTCACTAATTGCGAAAGATGTTGAACAATCCTTCAGATAGTTCTTAGCCATTTTTATATCTTCTTTTGGAAACTATCTATTTTGGAAATTGTGTATTTGTTTTGAGCTATTTATATATTTTGATAGTTTCCTCTATCAGATGTATAGTTGGAAAATATTTTTCCCCTTCTGTGGGGTGTTTGTTCTTCTCTCGATTATTTCTGTAGGTTGTAACAGAAGCTTTTCGGTTTTATGAGGTCACTTTTGTCAACTGTTGACATTAATCCCTGGGCAAATGGGTCCCATATAGAAAGTCCTTTTCCAAACCTCCACCTTCTAGGATTGCCTAAATTTTCTTCCAGCAGGTTCATTGTTTCATGTTTCACCTTTTGATCTTTGATCCACTTGGAGTTTATTTTTCCTAGGTGATAGATATGGGTCTAATTTCCTTCTTGTATATGTGGACGCCCAGTTTTCTCAGCACCACTTGTTGAAGATGCTGTCTTTTCTCCAATGTGTATTTTTGGCATCTTTGTTGACTATCAGACAGTTATAGTAAGATGTTTCAGTCTTCTATTTTGTTCCACTGGCCCACATACTTGTTTTTGTAACGGTAACATCTTGTTTTTATATAACTGTGAATTAAATTGGACCTATACCTATCACCTTCACAAAGAAGTGACTCAAAATGGATCAAGGACCTCAATGTGAAACCTGAAATTCAGAAAATTCTAACAATATAAAATCTTGAGTGGTAAACTTCCATCATCAGCATTATTCTTTCTGTTGAAGATTGCTTTAGCTATCCTGTGCCTTCTGTAGTTTCATATAAATTTTAGAAATTTTAAAAATATTTCTGTGATGAATGTTATAGAGTTTGATTGGGACATCACTGAATCAATGAATTGCTTTTGGTAGAATGGTAATTTTCGCAATAGTGTTTCTACCAATACCTGAACATGATAAGTATTGTCATATTCTAGTGTCTCCTTCAATCTCTTACTTCATCTAAGTTATCTTTGTAGAGTAGGGATCTTTCACCTCCATGGTTAGGTTTATTATTAGACCCATGTTGTAGAAGTGTTAATGGGAGTTTTTCATAATCTCTTTCTCAGTACTTATGCTGTTGGTGTATGGAAAGACTACTGATTGTGTCAGCTGATTTTGTATATTGCCATTTTACTGAAATTGTTAATCACTTCTAGAATATTTGAAATCTCCTATGTATAGTATCCTATCTCCTACAAACAAGGATACTTTAATATCTTTTATTTTTCTACTTGTAGCTCTTTAATTGCCTCCTCTTGTCTCTAGATAGTGCTTCAAGTTCTAAGTTGGAAAAGAGTGGGAATGGTGGGCAACCCTTTCATATTTCTTATTTTTATGAGATTGACTTGAGGTTTTTCTCTGTTTAGGATGATGTTAGCTATGGGTGTCTCACATATAGCATTAAAAATAGTAATGTACATTTCCTCTAGTCCTACTCACTCATGGACTTTTATCATGAAAGCATGCTGGATTTTTCCAAGGGCCTTTATGCATGTACTTTTGCCTTTAAATCCATGTATATTATTTATTACATTTATTAACTATACAAAATGACTACATAAATATGTACAATAACTATATACTATTGTATATAATAAATATATGCAAACAACTATCTTTGTGCATTATGTATGATCATTTGCAAGTAAGCCTGCATGAGGTTTGCAAGTATTTTATTGAAGATTTTTAGATCTGTGTTTATCTGAGATATTGGCCAGTTTTCTTTTTCTTTTGTATCTTTACATAATTTGATATTACAATGATACTGTCTTCATAGAAGTTTGGAAGTCCCCCTTCCACTTCTATTTTTAAAAATAATTTAAGTGGTATTAGTTATTAATCCTTTAATTAACTTTTTTGAAAGTCTGATACAATTCATGTATTAATATATCTGGGGTTAGACCTATTTAGTCAGGAAGAATTTTATTCCTGCCACAATCCCTTTATTTCTTACAGGTATGTTTAAACTTTGGGGTTTTTTGGGGGTTAAGTTTTATGGTTTGGATGAATCTAGACATTTATCCATTCTCCTTATATTTTCTAACTAAATGAGTACAGGTTTTATAGTACTCCCTTATAATATTCTGAATTTCTTTGGTGTATGTTGTGATGTTTCCCTGTTCATTTCTGATTCTGATAATTTGGGTTGTTTCTGGGCCAGGGCTCTGTTAATTACATTTATCTTTATAGAGAGCTAATTGTTGAATTCATTGATTCTTTGTACTGCTTTCTTCATTTCTATTTCATTAATTCCCATTCTCATTGTTATTTCTTGTTGTCTAGTAGATTTAGATTTGGTGTATTCTTGTTTTTAAAATTTTTTATTGGATATTTTTCTACAATATAATTTGATAATTTCCCCCTCTGCCAATTCCTCTCATATATCCCCCATATCCTAACCCATCAAATTTTGTGTTCCTTTTCTCTGTTCTAAAAAAATAAACAAAAATAAAAAACTCAAGTAACTAAAAAAATACCCTTACAAAAATAAAATACAAACTGTTGTGTGCTATTGGAATCATTCATCACCTATGGCTCTTACATTCTTTTTGCCTCCTCTTCCACATAGATCCCTGAGGCTTTGAAGGGAAGAACTTGGATGAAATAGTTCCATGTACGACTGAACACTCCAGTATCTCCCACTTTCTGCACAATGATGAGCTGAGGGCAACTGTGTTAAATCCCATATGCTCCTAGAAAAACTTTTCTGATGAAGGTTGAGTAATGCACTGGTCCATGTGCCTAGCAGAATGCCATTAGGAGCCATTTCATTGCTATGTTCCTTTAGCAGTATAATAGTAGTAGGTTTGCCCCTAATCCCTCACCTACCCAACTTCTGGTTCTTAGCTACTTTAGTGGTATCAGGAATGGGTCACATTCCATAGAAAGGGCTTTAAGTCCAATCAAAAAGTGGTTGATTACTCCCTTAACTTTTGTGCCACCATGTCACTAGTATGTCTTGCAGACAGGTCACTGTTACAGTTTTCAGGGTTTGTAGCTGGGAGATTTTGATGGCTGCCTTTCTTCTCTGATGTGTGGAAAGTATCTTCCAGTAACATTAACGCTAGTTAGGCACCAGTTCAGCTTCTCAATGTTTCATAACATATATAATAGGGCCTTACTATTAGATTATGGAGAATAACAAATAGCCTTTGCTATAGCATGCAATGTTCAGGGGTTTCCATGGGGCCTCTTTGGCCAATGACTCATTAAGATGTAACCCATTCCCGGCACTGTAGGTTTTCCTTGGTGATGTGAGATGTCTAGTTGGGGTACTATCTGTCCTATCACTTAGTGTCTAATTAGATTCCTTTTATATGTATGTCTATTTTAGGACACTTCTGCAATAGGAGGTTCTCATGTGGTTTTTCTAATGGCCTTGGTGTTAGTTGTCCCTCCCCACATTCCCTTCTTTACCTTTGTCTTCCATCCCCTCCCTATTTAATTCTCTTGCACTATATTCTATTGCTTCATCCTTCTCCTCCCTCCTCGTCCCCTATCTGGTACCTAACTTTCCTGGTTATTTGGGTTGTAGCATGACTGTCAAATGCTTAGAAGCTAATGTTCACATATAAGAGGAAACCTGCAATATTTGTCTTTGGGTTTTGGTTAACTCACTCAAGCTGATTTGTTCTAGCTCAATCCAATTACCTTCAAATTTTATCATTTCAGTTTTTTAACATTCCACTGTGTAAATGTACTACACTGTCAATCATCCATTCATCAGCTGATAGACATCTAGGATGTTTCCAATTCCTGTCTACTGTGAATAGGGCAGCGAAGAACATAGACAAGCAAGTGCCCCCATAGTAAGGTGGTAAAGTCCTTTGGGTAGATGCCAAAAAGTGCTATAGGGGGATCATAAGGTAGATCTGTTCCCAGATTCCCAAGGAATCATTACACTGATTTCCATGGTGCCTGTACATGTTTGCACTACCAACAATAATGAATATGTGTTTTCCTTCTCCCACATCCTCACTAACAAGTTGTTATTACTTTTGTTGATCTTAGCCATCTGACATGGGTGAGAGGATATCTGTTTTTACATGTACAAGGACTTAGAGACTGACATATACCTTATTATTAGGATCAGGGAGGAGGCACAGGGTAACATCCATCCTCAGTCCAGTTCCTGTCCACCAGGGGGTGTAGTTTCCTAACAGAGGCCCATTTCCTGTGTGATTTGTACCTGAGCAGCCTCATCCTTTCTCGGAGTTTACATTTCTTCATGCTAAGCATCAAGACCATTTTCTAGATGATGCTAAAGATGAACGCTTCTCCAGGCTTCTTGACTGTGATACTCCTCACACTCGGTAAGTAAAGTGATGTAAACAGCAGTCTTTAGCTGTAAGTTATCTCAGAGCATTATCCTCAGGGTGACAGAATTTACTCTCCCTCTCTCTCCTCTCCTTGCACTCCAGGAAGGACCCATGGAAACTCTGTGACTCAAACAGGAGGCCAAGTGACCATCTCAGAAGGCAGATTCCTGACAATAAATTGCACGTATTCAATCAAAATCATAACATCCCCTGCTCTTTTCTGGTATGTTCAATATCCTGGAGAAAGTCTACAGCTCCTCCTGAAAGCCATTATGGCTGGCGCGAAGGGAAGCGGCAGAGGTTTTGAAGCTACACATGATAAAGGATCCACTTCCTTCCACTTGCAGAAAGCCTCGGTTCAAGTGTCAGACTCGGCTGTGTACTACTGTGTTCTGGGCGACACAGTGGTGGAAAATACAGGGGGAGCTGAACACAAACTGAGAGGCAACAGGTGGTCTGGCTGCTGAGCACCTGCCTCTGAAATCCCTCTGGCTTCAGCACACCCTGTGCTGTGGGGCCTTACACTTCTCTGTTGTTGAAAATCATGTAAATGTTCTCATGCCAGAGCACATAACTTCACAAACCATCAGAATAATGAAGTGGTCTCTGGGGCCGGATGTTAAGTTATTTTCCTGCAGTGCTGGGGATCAACCCAGAGCCTTGTACAAGCAAGTAGTCTGCCACTGAGCCACATTTTAAACCTTATCTATCTTTAGATAATCAAATGTGCTAGAGAAACAGACATTTACAAACTGTGACCTAACAGAGTCTGCTAGGAAAGGTGACAGAAAGCTGCAATTCTTCCCTTCATAGCCCTGCGGAATTCTTAAGGAGAAGGAGGAAGTGCAGAAACTCAGGTGCAAACAGCAACGTCAAGAGCTGAAGGGAGGGACAATCGTACAAAAGACAAGTCACTTTCTGGTAAATCAGACAGGATTTCTTCTATTTTAGGGGAACCTCATTCTTCCTTCCTATCTATCTATCTATCTATCTATCTATCTATCTATCTTTCTTTCTTTCTTTCTTTCTTTCTTTCTTTCTTTCCTTCTTTCCTTCTTTCTTTCTTTCCTTCTTTCTTTCCTTCTTTCTTCCTTCCTTTCTTTTCTCTTTTCTTCCTTCCTTCCTTCCTTCCTTCCTTCCTTCCTTCCTTCCTTCCTTTCTTTTCTCTTTCCTTCCTTCCTTCCTTCCTTCCTTCCTTCCTTCCTTCCTTCCTCCTTTACTTCCTTACTGCCTTCCTTCTTTCTTTCTTTTTATTTTTTTAAATGGAGTCTCTCTATGTAGCTCTGACTGTTCTGGAACTCTTTGTAGACCTGGCTGGCCTCAAAATCACAGAGAAACCCCTGCCTATGCCTCTGCCTCCCAAGTGTTGACATAGACGAAGAGTCACTATCCTGACTATCATTTTACTCTTGAACCCTTCAAATGATCCCATGAGATCCACCTATTTCACAGTGAGATTTAGATTAGTGTTAGACCTGGGTATGTGGCCTGGCCACACTGTCACAAAACCAGTGATCACACTGTCTTTACCTCTCTTCATTCTTATTAGGAACATGTTTTGTCCTGTATGAGTGGACTATTCTAGTTCCTTTTGATTTCTCAGGCAAGCTATGTTCCCATTCCTCTGCTTTCTCCATCCCTGAGCATCAGATCTCAGACGTACAGTAAACCTTCACTTATCTAAACAACTTCCACATTGTCATCGGCTTCAATTTCACTGACAGATGAGAAGCATTAAGAAAGGAGTTTTCAAGACCTTCACCACTTACCACTTTTCAGTACCTGTGCAGGATCCTCGACTTTTCCTCCATCAGTGTGTAATTCAGGAGCACAGAACACTGCCGATCCTTAGCATCTATGACCACATTTGACAACATTAGGTCTTGAACAGTTTTGTTGAACTAATAATGTCTGATTAAAAGTCCTACCATTACTCCGGGATCAGAATTTAACATTCACTCAAAAGTACATTGTATGCAGACATGAAATTGTCAAAAATTAATAAACTATTTATTTATTTATTTGTTTGTTTGGTTTTGGTTTTTCGAGACAGGGTTTCTCTGTGTAGTTTTGGTGCCTGTCGTAGATCTTGCCCTGTAGACCAGGCTGGCCTAAACTCACAGAGATCCACCTGGCTGTGCCTCCTCTGTGTTGGGATTAAAGGCGTGTGCCACTACCACCAGGCTAAATATTTATTTTTTAAACAGAATTTTAATGTACATGTTTCTTGTCAAAACTCACTTTTTTAAAAACTGGTGACATAGTAACAAATAGACCAGGGGAAAAGCCACATTCTAAAGGAATTTGTATTTTAGGTTTAAACTAAGTTCAGGCTAGTCATTACCACTAGCCCCTGCCATGAATTCATTTCTATTCAAACCTTGAAAAATCATCAGGCATCTGCTTTCAGATGAGGAAAGTAAACATTACCTGTCCTGTCTAATGTCCTATGTAGAGCTACAATTAAACTGAGGTCTTGAGACAGAATCTAATTGACACTCCAACGTGTTTCTATGGATACATAAGAATTTACACCCTGAATCACATTGCCAGCAGTGAAAAGGAACTGCAAAAAGTTTACCCAAAAGTCTTGAGCAATTCCAGTTCTCACCCCAAGATGGCAGTGTTTGCATTGGTCCTTTCTCCAGGAGCTGAGGTGTGTATCAGGTCTCTGATTGGCTGGCTGTACTTCTTGAACCTTCCTTTGTGTTACTGATTCTATTTCATCAGAAACAGCTGATGAAACAGGCAGCAGCTTTGGGGGCAGACTTCTGCAGAACAACAATGGAGAAGCGCCTGAGTGCCTGCTGGGTGGTTTTATGGCTGTATTTCCAGTGTAAGTTAAAGGAGGTTTTAGGGGGGCATAGGAAGTCAAAGAAAACATTTTCTTAGGATTTGGGGAAAGATGTAATTTCTTGGGATAGATGGAGGGAGGAAAATAGGCCTATTCCTAGATCACCTGAGATTCACATGGAGAGTAAGGAAGGATATGAACTACAATTACAAAGTGTGGATGATCGATTTCTGGAATTTCACCCTGTTTCCTGATTAGGGATTGCTGGCAAGACCCAAGTGGAGCAGAGTCCCAAGCTCCTGGCTGTCCTGCAGGGAGAGAACTGTGTCCTTCATTGCAATTACACTGTGAGCCCCGCCTACAGCTTAAGGTGGTACAGACAACACACAGGCAGAGGTCTTGTGTCTCTGGCAGCCATGACTTACTTAGAGAACAAAGAGTCAAATGGAAGATACTCAGCAACTCTGGATGCAGATGCTAAGCACAGCACCCTGCACATCACAGCCTCCCAGCTTGAGGACACTGCCTCCTACATCTGTGTGCTGGGTGCACCATGCTCCACAGATACTTGCAGTCAGTACTAAAACCTGCTCCTGGAGGCTTCAAGGAGGCATAGGTGACAGAACAGTCTTTTTAACACTGTACTAGGGAATTGAATTTCCCTTTTTGGCTTATTAGTCTCCTTAGAAAGACAATTTTAAAACAGTCTGAAAAGAAAGCTTGAGGACAATTTTAATAGATTTTGAGAAAAAAAAACAGCAGTATAGGAAAGCAGAATATCCTGGCAGCCGCCATGAGGTGAGGAGATGGAGAAAATGTTAGCCTTTCAGTTCCCCACAGAGGTCAGAGAAACAGTGATAAAGTGAGAATGTCAAGGAAATAAGCTCAGTTGTGCTGAGCCATGGATATGTAGGCAGAGGGCAGTCAGTACCACACTTTTGTGACCCAGGAAAAAGGATTGCACCAGAAAAACATGCTTAAAAATGGAAACAGAAATAGCTTATTAAGATGGAAAAACACTTCTAAGAATGGATGTGTGCTAATGAGCTGAGGAGAGAGTCCAAAAACATCTGACCACACTGTGTACAGCTCTTCGAAAGACCCATAGAATCCCCACCTCTATCATGCATTTTGCTTGAGTGGTTTTGCACAATCCAAGTTCCTTAGATGAGTTCCAGGTGAGGAAAGGCATCCAGTCTTCCTTTCTTCATATGTTAACATGTTACAAATAGTAATCATTCTTTCTTTCTTTCTTTCTTTCTTTCTTTCTTTCTTTCTTTCTTTCTTTCTTTCTTTCTTTCTTTCTTTCTTCTTCTTCTTCTTCTTCTTCTTATTATTATTATTATTATTATTATGTGTTTTAATTTTATACATCAGCCATGGGTTCCCCTTTTCTCCCCCCTCCCGCACCCCCACCTTTCCCTCAGCCCCTCCCCTCCATTCCTATGTCCTCCAGGACCAAGACACCTTTGGGGAGTCATTTCAACCTGGTGGATTAGGTACAGGCAGGTGCCTTCACCTCCTTCTAGGCTGAGCATGTGTCCCTGTGTGAGCCCAAGGTTCCAAACAGCCAGCTCATGCACCAAGAACAGGTCCTGGTCCCAAAGCCTGAGAGCCTCCCAAACAGATCAAGCTATTGAATTGTCTCACTTATCCAGAGGGCCTGATCCAGCTGGGGGCTCCACAGCCGTTGGTTCGTAATTCATGTGCTTCCATTCGATTGGTTATTTGTCCCTGTGCTTTTTCCAATCTTGGATTCAACAATTCAGGTTCTTGCAGTCCCTCTTCCTTCTCAACAGTTGGACACCTGGAGCTCCACCTGGGGCCTGGCCGAGGATCTCTGCATCCACTTCAATCAGTTATTGGATGAGAGTTCCAAAATGATTGCTAGGGTGTTTAGTCATCTGATCACCAGACTAGGTCAGATCAGGCCCTCCCTCGACCACTGCCAGCAGTCTACAGAGGATATATCATTGGGGATTTCTGGGGACCTTTCGAGCACTCTGCCTATTCCTGTTCTCACGTGATCTTCATTTATCATGGTCTGTTATTCCTCGTTCTCCCTTTCTGTTCTTGATCCAACTGGGATCTCCTGCTCCCCTAAGCTTTCTTTCCCTCAAATCTTGCCCTTCATTACTCCCACTGTCGTCCAGGTGTTCATGTAGATCTCATCCATTTCTCTGTCATTGGGTGATCCCTGGGTCTTTTCTAGGGTCCCGTTTTCTAGGTAGCCTCCCTGGAGTTGTGTAGCAGTCTAGCCATCTTTGCTTTATATCTAGTATCCTCCTATGACTGAGTACATACCATGTTTGTCCTTCTGAGTCTGGGTTACCTCACTCAGGATGATTTTTTCTAGATCCATCCATTGGCCTGCAAACCTCATGATGTCATTGTTTTTCTCTGCTGAGTAGTACTCCATTGTGAATATGTACCATATTTTATTTATCCATTCTTCAGTTGAAGGGCATCTAGGTTGTTTCCAGGTTCTAGCTATTACAAACAATGCTGATATGATCATAGCTGAGCAAATGCCCTTGTGGTATGATTGAGCATTCCTTGGGTATAAGCCCAAGAGTGCTACAGCTGGGTCTTGGGGGAGATGGATTCTCAATTTTCTAAGGAAGCACATATTGATTTCCAAAGTGGCTGTACAACCTTTCATTCCCACCAGCAGTGGAGGAGAGCTCCCCTTGCTCCACATCCTCTCCATCATAAACTGTCTTCTGTGGTTTTGATCTTAGCCACTCTGAGAGGTATAAGGTGGTATCTCAGAGTCGATTTGATTTGCATTTCCTGGATAATTAGGGATGTTGAGCAATTCCTTAAATGTCCTTCAGCCATTTGAACTTCCTCTGCTGAGAATTCTGTTTTGTTCTATAGCCCATTTCTTAATTGGACCATTGGGCATTTTGATGTCTAATTTCTTGAGTTCTTTATATATTCTGGATATCATCCCTCTGTGAGATGTGGGGTTGGTGAAGAACTCTTCCCATTCTGTAGGCTGTCGCTTTGTCTTGTTGACCTTGTCTTTTGCTGTACAAAAGCTTCTCAGTTTCAACAGGTCCCATTGATTGATTGTTTCTCTCAGTGTCAGTGCTACTAGTGTTATATTTAGAAATTGATCTCTGGTGCCAGTTCGTTCAAGAATACTTCCTACTTTCTCTTCTATCATGTTCAGAGTAACTGGATTTATGTTGAGGTGTTTGATCCACTGGACTTAAGTTTTGTGTATGGTGACAGATATGGATCTATTTGCAGCCAATCAAGTAGGCTTCATCCCAGGGATGCAAGGGAGGTTCAACATACAAAAGTCTGTCAATGTAATACACCACATAAACAAACTCAAAGAAAAAAAAACCACATGATCATCTCACTAGATGCAGAAAAGGCATTTAACAAAATCCAACACCCCTTCATGATAAAGGTCTTGGAGTGATCAGGAATATAGGGAACATAACTAAACATAATAAAGGCAATCTACAGGAAACCAACAGCCAACATCAAATTAAATGGAGAAAAACTCAAAGCAATACCACTAAAATCAGGAACAAAGCAAGGCTGCCCCCGCTCCCCATACTTATTCAATATAGTACTTGAAGTTCTAGCCAGAGTTGTAAGACATCACAAAGAGAATAAGGGGATACAAATTGGAAAGGAAGAAGTCAAGCTCTCCCTGTTTGCAGATGACATGATAGTATACATGAGTGACCCCAAAAAAATCAACCATGGAACTGATACAGCTAATAAAAACCTTCAGCAACATAGCAGGATACAAGATCAACTCAAACAAATCAGTAGCCCTCCTATATACAACAGACAAACAGGCTGATAAGGAAATCAGAGATACATCACCCTTTACAATAGCCACAAATGATATAAAATACCTTGGGGTTACTCTAATGAAGCATGTGAAGGACCTATATGACAAGAACTTTAAGTCCCTGAAAAAAGAAATTGAAGAAGATGTCATAAAATGGAAAGATCTCCCATGCTCATGGATAGGCAGGATTAACATAGTAAAAATGGCAATCTTACAAAAAGCAATCTACAGATTCAATGCAATCCCCATCAAATTACCAACACAATTCTTCACAGATCTGGAAAGAATAATACTCAACTTCATATGGAAAAACAAAAAACCCAGGATAGACAAAAGAATCCTGTCCAATAAAACAACCTCTGGAGGCATCACGATCCCTGACCTCAAGCTCCACTATAGAGTTATCATAATAAAAACAGCTTGGTACTGGCATAAAAACAGACATGTGGACCAATGGAATCGAATTGAAGGCCCTGACATTAACCCGCATACCTATGAACATATAATTTTTGACAAAGAAGCCAAAAATGTACAATGGAAAAAGAAAGCATCTTCAACAAACAGTGCTGGCATAACTGGATGTCAATGTGTAGAAGGCTCCGAGTAAACATTATTTCTAATTTAAACATTTTTGAGAATTTCATACATGTGTACCATACTTACATCATTTCTACTTCACCCTCCCTCTTCATCTCCTCCCACATTTTCCTTACTCCATCTCAAACTCATGTCCTCCTCTTAATTTACTGTTTCATACACACACACACCCACACACACACACACACACACACACACACACCACACAAATACATCTGGCTGAGTCCATTTAGTGTTGCTCCTATGTGTGTGTGTGTTTAGAATAACCTCTTGTGATTTAATAATCTGTCAAGTCTTACCCCTGGGGAAAGCTGATTCTCCTGGTCTCAGCAGTCATTCCTTCTCTGCTTCTCTTCATCCAGGAGTGGAACCTTATGAGATTTCCCATATCTATCCTGACATGTCAGTTGGCACTGTCGTTTTGCAGGTATTGTTTAGTTTAATCACATTTTAAAAAATATTTCTTGGGTGCAGCTTGCCTGTAATATACAGAAGACACAGTCTCACAGCAGATGTGGAGGTCCTCTGGCTCCTTCAGTCTTTCATCCTCTCCTTCCTGCATGTTCCTGGAGCCTTGAGTGTGGGGGTTGGATTGTAGACATATCAGTCTAGGTTGGACACTCTATAGTCAGTTGTGCTCTGCACTCTGACCAATTTTGGACATCTGTAACGGTCTCTTTTGTTTTCTACAAAATGAAGCTCCTTTGATGAGGGGTGGTACCTTATCTGTGTGTATAATGATCAATGTTTAGAATTTTGGTAGAAATCATATTGGTTTAGGGAAGTGACATTAGTATGTTTTCTTGTAGGGATCATGGCCTCATCGGCCATGGGTACATGAGCTAGGTTTTCTATACCAGGTATGGATTTCTTTCTATTGAATGGGCTTTAAGTCCAGCTAGACAGATGTTGGCAGCTACCAAGATATACATTGTATAAAGCTAGTCATTTTTTGTGGTTCATACACAGTATACATAAGTAGGACTCTTGATTACTTTTCTCCTTCAGAAGCATGAATATCCTTTGGATATTGTGAGAGCTAATTCTTATAGAAGAGATTTCAAGGATGGGCCCAACTGGATTCTACCAAATCTTGAATCTCAAGTGTGTGCTGTCTTATAACATCAGCTTTTACCTTCAGGTTCTGGGAGGCAATCAGTGACAATGGCAATAAAGCATGTTAATTTGGATCTCTTTGACTTCTCTGACCAACATCTCAAAGGAAAGTTTCCCATGCTTAGCACTGGGGCTTTGTTAGATAGTTTGTGACTCTTGGGAAGAGCATTATCCCTCCAAGTGAAGCACATTCATTCAAACTCTATCATCTATCATCTACTATCTATCTATCTCTATCTGTCTGTCTGTCTATCTCTCTATCCATCTATCATCTATCATCTATCTATATATCCACCATCTATCAACTATCTACACATGCACATACACAGCACGTATTTTCAAATAAGGATGGAATTACATGCTTTCCTATGGCTTTTTCAGACATCCTTAGTACCTTCTGTAGTTCATTCTTTCCCTCTTCCAAGTGAAATACTATTTTTGCCTTTCAAATGTTCCCCTTTGTAGCACTCGATTCCTACTCTCCACCTTTCTAGGACTCCTTCTTCCATTCCTCCCAATGGCATGTTGTTAGTTTCATAGTTCCTGTGGTTACTACAGGCTGTGCTCTCACATTTGAAGATTCAGGCTAGAAACCACCAATAAGACAGAACACATAGTGTTTTTCTCTCAGGATCAGAGTTACCTCACTCAGTATAATAGTTTTGATTTCTGTCCATTTACCTGCAAATATTATGATTTCACTTTCTCTACAGTTGAATAGAATTCTGATCTTGGTGATTCTCCTGCTTCAATAGAAGCAGTGAGTTTTCTACTGTCTCAGAGGGAGATACTACCTGTGCTGGCTGGTTTTATGTCAACATGATGTAAGCTAGAGTTATCTGAAAGGAGGGAACCACAGTGGAGAAAGTGCCTCCATAAGTTCTGGCTGTAAGGCATTCTCTTAATTAGTGATTCACCAGGTGGGGCAGCCCAATTATGGGTGCTGCCATCCCTGGGCACATAGTTTTGGATTTTATAGGAAAACAGGCTGAGAAAGTCATGATGAACAAGCCAGAAAGCAGCACCCCTTTGTGGTGACATTTTATTTGTGCTGAAATGTGGCGATATTTTATTTGTGCTTTGACAAATAAAACTTGCCTGGAGGTCAAGGGGGAAAGGCCAGCCATTTTAAGTAAACAAAGTCAGGCAGCACACACCCTTAATCTCATCACTTAGTATGCAGGGTCTCTGTGTGTTCAAGTTCATACTAGGGAACAGAGCCAAGCTTGGTGACACTGCCTTCAATCCCAGTACCAACCATAGGGGCCTGGAGGTCTGTACAGACAGAGTGACAAGGAAGTGAGGTAGCTGAGCTAAGATAGCCAATGAGAGGGCAGAAAAGCAAGGCATATAAAAGTGTGGGTACACAGGAAGAAGCTCGCATATGGAAGCTGCTGAGTTGGTGAGGTAAGGTTAGCTGTGGCTTTCCCTATTTCCCTGATCTCTCTATGGCTTTCACCTCTATATTTGGCTCCATGTTTTTTATTTAATAAGACCATTTAAAAATTCGTCTACACCCCTTCATGATCTCTGCGTCAGCATCTGCCTCCTGGTTCCTACTCTGTTTGAATTCTTGTCCTGACGTTCTTTAGTGATGGCCTACAGTGTTGAAGTGTAAGCCAAATAAACCCTTTCCTTTCCTAATTGCTTTTGGTCATGGTCTTCCAACACAGAAATAGTAACTCTAACTAAGATACTACCCTATCCTTTAGTTTGCATCTTTATGGCATAACTCAGAGAAATGGTACATATAAGGGAGCCATTTTATTGGCAAACCACATAAAACATGTAGTGCACAAGAAATTCACAATGAGTTGACTATTATTATTTTTCTGAGCTATCATAGTTGATTAAGAAAAACAGAGCATTAATTGCATAGCCTTCCACACCCGAACAAAGAACATCCCTTGCCAACTGTTAACATTGTCTCTTTTTTTCTGCTAGCATAAAACCATAAAATCCCTCTTTCCTTTTTTTCTTCCTTCCTTTCATTTCTCACTCTCTTTAATTCTTCCTTCTCTCTCTCTCTCTCTCTCCCTCTCCCTTCCTTCCTCTCTTCCTCTTCTCTTTTCTTTTCTTCGTAATCTCTTAGTTACACCTGAACCTGTTCTCTAAGTGAGCTGGTCTGAATGAGAGTGTCTCCCATAGGCTTATCTATTTGAAGGCTTACTTTCCAGTGGGTAGAATCACTTGGGAAGGGTTAGGAGGTTTGTGCTTATTAAAGGAGGTCACTGGAGGCAGGTTTTGAAGTTTAAAGAAACAGATGCCATTCCAGCTTTCTCTTTTTGATTCATGCTTGTTTATCAAAATGTAAGCTCCCAGCTTGTTTGTTTCTTATGCTGCAGGAGGATGCTTATTTTATAATGACTGAGCAAGACACAGATCTATGAGTACATCAGAATGTTATTAGGAATGATTTTATTGCGACAGATTTTGAAACAGTAGTATTTCCTTTTACCCTAAGTCTCTGGGTTATCCAGTCTCAGGTTCTTGGTCACTGAAGCCATGTCAAGTGTGGGTTTCATCTCCTGGAGTGGGCCTTAAGTTAAACCTGATAGTGGTTGGTTACTCCCACAAATTTTACTGCCATTGCCTTAGCACATCTTGCAAGCAGGGCACCATTGAGGATCAAATGGTTCCTTAAAAAAAAAAAAGAAAAGGGGAAGTGCTGTGGATATCACTCTGTGTAAATAAAGTTCTGATTGGCCAGTGGCCAGGCAGGAAGTCTAGGCGGGACAAGAGAGAAGAGAATTCTGGGAAGTAGAAGATTGGAGAGAGACGCTACCATGAGAAGCAACATGTAAAGACACTGGTAAGCCAGAAGCCATGTGGCAAAGTATAGACTAATAGAAATGGGTTAATTTAAGATAGAAGAAGTAGATAACAAGAAGCCTGCCATGGCCATACAGTTTCTAAACAATGTAAGTTTCTGTGTGTTTACTTGGTTGGTTTTGAGCATCTATGGGCCTGGCGTTCTTTGATACTTTGCAGAGTATCTTTCAATAACAAAGATGCCTGTATCCCTATAATCTAGATTATGTCCCTATAACCTAGGGGTGAAGGCTCTACATAGGTATCAGCTCAACTTCTCCATGATTAATGAGTTGTGTGTTGTCTTCAGAATGGGGGCCTTGTTATCAGTTTATGGAGAGCAATATATAGTCCTGACAACAACCTGGGTTGGTTGGGGATATCCATGGATAGCAAATACGATGTAAATACGATAAAAATACTTTATGTGAAATTCTGAAGAATTAATAAAAAGTAATTTTAAAATTTAAAACTTGAAATCATAAGGAGAATATTGTAGGCTGAGATGAAAAGGAATATGCAATAGTTTGGAGCCATACAAAATTAATAAACAATGATAAACATTGCTACAAAGATAAATAAAAAGTTAATATCTTTTGTATCATGCTCCATTTTACCTAACTTAAAAGATAAATACATAAGATACTATTACAGACGTGTTCCTAGCAATGTAACAGGTAAATATATGTGTAGTTTTACATGTATAAAAGGTTCTTGACATCATTTTAATACAACTTGCATATTTGAAATTCATGTAATCATAGGATCATAGCAGCTTTTCCTGTGGGATAAATTGTCATTTACTTCACTGAAAATGAAGGTGTGACATTGCATGTCATGCTGGGTATTTTGCTTGTTTGTTTGTTTTTGGTTCAAGGTCTAAGGCAATACCACCCTCTATACACCTGTAGGACTTCATACTCCCTTACCATCAAGTTTAGCTTTTGCAGGGCAACTCTGATTTCAGGGGGATCAACTCTGTTAAAAAGTTTGTAGCATGAAATGGTTCTTGCATCTTCTACTGCATGATGTCTTTGATGTCTTATATTGAAACCTTACATATAGGTGTGCTTATCATAAACACTGTGCTTAAAGCCCAAGCCCTGTCTTTAAAGCTCCCTATCAAATCTTCAGACATTCTCTAAGGCATGATGGGTGCTTTCTTCTGCTGTGGTCATGCCCACTATGGCTCTCACATTTCCTGAAAAATGGCCTTTGTGTTGTCTTTCAAGAGCAAGATATTCTTGGAAAGGACATTAGCATGAGCTTCTTGGCTTCTGTTCTACACATCAGATAGTTCTAGCTTGCTAGTTGGATGTAAGTGTTTCATAATGCAAAATATAATGATGCATCATAAGGGACTGTGGACTCTATGCCTGTTAAAATTATATTTTAATTTTAAAAAATAAAGACAACTAATAAAAACTGTTCCCCATAGCCAAGCATGGTGGTACATTCCTTTAAAGTGAAACTCAAGAAGCAGAGGTTGGTAGATTTGTGAGTTATAGGACAGGTTGGTCTATAAAGTGAGTTCTGGACCATCCAAACTATAAAGAGTGACCCTGTGTCTTAATTACTATGAAGAGAAACCATGACCATGGCGACTCTTATAAAGGAAAGTGTTTAACTGGGATTGACATGCAGTTCAATGTTTTAGTCCATTGTCAGCATGACAGGAAGCATGGTGGTACACAGGCAGCCATGGTGCTAGAGAAGGAGCTGAGAGTTCAATATGCAGGTATGCAGGCATCATGAAGAGAGAGTCCCTGTGTTTGGCTTAAGTACTTGACAGCTTAAACCCCACTCCTAGTGACAGACTTCCTCCAACAAGACCACACCTCCTAATAGTGTCCCTCCTCATGGATTTGTGGGGGCCATTTTCATTCATGGCACCACACTCGGTCTTAGTCAGTTTTGTACCACTGTGACGAGACATCATGACCATTAACTTATAGAAACTGTAACTTAGAGAAAACAGAATTTAATGGGGGCTTACAGGTCAGAGAGCAAGTCCATGGCCATCATGTCAGGCGGCAGGCAGCAGGCAGCAGAGAGGAAGGCAGGCATTAGTGCTGGAGCAGTAGCTGAGAGCTTCCATCCTGATCCACAAGCAGGAGACAGAGAAAAAGAGCTAACTGGAAATGGCTTGGGGTTTCGAAATGTCTGAGCTAAATCCAATGATGTACCTCCTCCAAGAAGGCCACACCTCCTAATTCTTACCAAACAGTTCTACCAACTAGGGACCACACATTCAAACATATGAGCCTGAGGTGTGGGTGTGGCTTAAATTTAACCACCAGCCAGGCAGTGGTGGTGCACGTCTTTAATCCCAGCACTTGGGAGGCAGAGCCAGGTTGATCTCTGTGAGTTTGAGGCCAGCCTAGGCTACCAAGTGAGTTCCAGGAAAGGCACAAAACTACACAGAGAAACCCTGTCTCGACCCCCCCCCCCCAAAAAAAGAAAAAAGCATTTAAACACCATATCAGACTCTGTCTCAAAAACAAAAAATATGTTCTTCAGAGTTTGACATGGAATCCTATTTACTAAGTCAGATTTTAACCCAGTCAGTTTCTCTAGAATTCCTTTAATTAGAAGAAGTACTTTCAAAAGTCAAAGAGAAAGTGTTTTATACAGCTGCATTGTCTGGCTCAGAGAGAAGTTATGGAGTGTGAAATACTCCTGATCTACAAGAACCTCACACAGATTTGGTGATGCAGAAAGTATGAATCACTGAATACAAGGAGGTGGCTGCTTGAGGTAACTCTGGAAATATCTGAAGTTTAACTTGAAATTAATTCATACATGCTCCCTCACATTGGAGCAAATGTCTCTTAAGTTTTTTTTTTTTTTTTTTTTTTTAACTAAAATGCCAGATTTTTAGTTTTAGCCACTAACATAAGAAAGGTGTTTATTTTTAGCAAATCTTTGGTCACTGTCAGTATCCACAAGATGGCAGTCTCTTCTTAGAGACCTGGGGGACCTCTCAAGTGGTTTTGAGTGACAGAGCTTGGGGGTGGGGGCAGGGTTTGCTGGTGTCACAAGGGTGGGGAAAAGAGCTTTGTCTTCCTACTTGGTGGCATAGTATCTTGATGCTTCTTCCTGAAGGAGAAACATTAGAAACGTGAAACTGACTTTTTTTTTTTTTAATGAGGCTTAAAGTCTGGCTCCTCAGTGGAGAGAGAAGAAAGAATAATGAAATCCTTGAGAGTTTCACTGGTGGTCCTGTGGCTTCAGTTTAATTGTGAGTTTGGGCACTTCTTTTGGATAGAAGGTGTGATGTGTGGAGTTGTTACCTACTCTAGGATAATGGTAGGGACACAGATGTTGTTCATCTCTAGTTAAGGTGTGGGAGGCCCATGAAAAAGCCATTTCTGAATGTTAGCATCCATATGCATTGAGTCTAGGTTGTGTGACCTTTGTCTTTCTGCACAGGGGTGAGCAGTCAACAGAAGGTGCAGCAGAACCCGGAATCTCTCAGTGTCCAAGAGGGAGCCATGGCCTCTCTCAACTGCACTTTCAGTGATAGTGCATCAGATTCCTTCAGCTGGTACAGACAGCGATCTGGGAAAGGCCTGGAGTTCCTCCTGTTTGTAGTCTCTAGTGGTAAAAAAGAAGGCAGACTCACAGTTCACCTCAACAAAGCCAGTCAGCATGTTTCCCTGCACATCAGAGACTCCCAGCCCAGTGACTCAGCTGTCTACCTCTGTGCAGTGAGAACACAGTGCTCCCCAGGCACCTGCAGCCTGCACAAAAACCTATTGGGCCCTAATGAGCCTTGATCAGAAAAGTATTTACCTTAAGAAAATATCTCATCCTGAACACATGGTGCTCTAAGCTTCATGTCTCATATTCCTTCTCATTCTCTCTTTTTCATTACCCACTGAATCTAATTAGTGCTGCCCATATGAGTATGGGTGTGGGATCATCTACTAATACATGGGTAACCTACAAGTGGCCACTTTCCTAAAGAAAAATGACTTTCCTTGTGCCAATAGCCATCAACTTCCAATAGCTCCTCAGCAAGAAAAGGGGCCTCAGGAGCCCCTTTCACCTCTATGATTGAATTTTAAGCTGTCTTGATTTTGTACATGTCTGGTACAGGTAACCACAGGTCCTGTGAGTTCATGTGTGCAACAGCCTTGTCATGCCCAGAGAAAAGTATTTTGAAGCTCTTCTCCCAATCTTCTAGGTCTGTTTGTTTTGTTTTGTGTCACTTTTCTTCGGAGATATTCCCTAATAGTTGTTGGGATGAAGAGTTGGTGGAGGTGTTTCATCTATGTCTGAGCACTCACAGTCTCTTTTTCCATTTTCAAAGAAAATGCACTTTGAGCATTCTTCTTATCCTTGCGTTTCTACATTTTTCAACCCCTTTCTTTGTTACTTTTTCCTAGCCTTGGAGGGGCTGGTACAGATATCCCCCTTAGGTCTGGACACTGAACACCTATTCCTAATACTTTGGGTGGTTACACTTCTCTGCATCAACTCACTGAAAGAAAGCATGTTTGGCCACGATTAAGAGCAACACAAACCTGATTGTTGGCTCTTGACTGAACTCAGTCACATTCCTTCTTTTCATCTGGAGATACACTTGGACTTTTCATTTGGATGATCAGATTATCACTGTTGGTTCAAGACAGGCGCTTCCTAGACGGAGTCTCAGATCTGGCTATACCTCTGTGAATTTCCTGAGGAATCTAGGTGCAAACTGCTGACCCTGCTCATGCTGAGTCCATAGCAACATTCTTTGTACTTCTTTGGAGTCTGTGTTAAAATTCTCATGCATATTTTTGTTTCCCACGAGTCTCCACCTTGCTGAATTTTGAGTAGATCCAATTCAGTTTCCTTTTGTAATCTCACAGTATTCTCTGGGTTCCATGATGATGTTTCTTATTAACTATGACAATAAAAAGTTTAATATGTTTTCTAGCACTAGGGACACCTGCAAGGTAGAATTATCAATATCAGTCACTGACTATCAGCTATGAGGCAGCCAAGAACAGCTTTCAAGAAAGCACAACTTGGAAGTTGGTAGAGGGTATCTTTAACAACTTCTAATTGGGTAGGTAGTACCTGAACATCACATGATCATCTTCCAACTTGGGACATGCATAGAGCATGTGGGGCTTTGATTGGTTCAGCCTGTGATCACCCAGAAAACTAATCAATCCCAGCATAATTACTTCAGCTCTTGTCCAATCTTTTCCATTGCCCTATGAAGACCCTAGACAAGGAGGGAGACAGTTTCCTCCTCTCTGAAACTATTTTTTCTCTGAAAGTTCCAACACTTTTCCTTAATTTCTCACTTTTCTGTAACTTTCTTAATAAAGATTATCTTAACTTTGCATACACATACAAGAGTCCACATCTTTTGCCTTCATTGATAGCAGATCATAAACTCAGAGCCATCATGTCAAGTCCATCTTTGGTGAATGACAGTGTTTGGCACAGGGGCCTTTGGTCATGTACAACTGAGTTGTGAAAGGGCCTGCACCTAAAAAACCACAAAAAACTGAAAACTAACCAACCAACAAAGCAAAACCCCAAACTCTACATTCCTGGGATGCATATATAACTCTGTCCTCATTTATAAAGACATGAACTAGGCTATTACCTCTTAATCTGTTCTAGGAAAAGGCCGAGAATGAAATAGGTTTGCAATTTCTTCTGAATCAGCTCTGGACCCTTCAATTTTCTCATACCATGTTCAAGTAGCAAAGTGAGATCGCCAACACCACATGACAGATGGGAAGATGGTGGTACTTTTGTGCCTTAAGACTTGGTTTCAAGTCGTCATGCCTCGTGTGTGTGTGTGTGTGTGTGTGTGTGTGTGTGTGTGTGTGTGTGTGTAGACTGAGCTTTCCTCTGACCGGTTAGATTAAAACCAGGACTCTGGGAAACAGACTAAATACACACTCAATAGATGAAACTAACTTTTCTCTCTTAGGAACCTAGTTTCAAATCAGAGTCCAGAGCTTCATCCCCTATGAAAAAAGGGAGACTGAGTAAAATCTGGGAGATCTGGTGGCTGTAAGCCTACAACTAGCTAGTGAGTTCAATCTATTGGTAATGGGAACAGGGACATCTAAGTTCAGGGACTGCATCACTGAAGAGGTCAGGTGTTCTCGATAATTTGAACATGCACGTGGAAAGTATAAATGCTGACTTCTGATCTCTAGCTGTGTCTCTGTCTAGAGGTGAACAGCCTACAAGAAGAGAATCCTCAGGCCCTGAGAACCTAGGAAGCTGAAAATGTCACCAGGAACTGCAATCACAAGTCTTTCATAGCTGCACTGCTGCAGGTCAGACAGGACTCAGGTAGAGGCCCTGCCCTGCTAATCTTCATCAGTTTAACTGTGAAAGAGAAACAATGGAAGACTAAAAATCACCATTGGCTGGAGGGACCAAGAGTTAAAGAGATTCACTGACAAGCTGACAGATGGGGTAGGGGCCGCGTCATTAACAAAATTGATGAACTTTCAAATGGCTGTCTTCCTCTTCAACCTGTTTAACTGAGATACAGCTTGGCAGTTTGAAACAGAGGGCTGGTGAGGCTTTTCTCCATCAGTAGGCGTCCTGCTGCTGCTGGACTTGAGTAAGTTTAAAGGCTGATGAGCACATGTTTGTGTCAAAGCTTCCGGCCAATCATTTACCTTTCAGTTATTCAAACTGACCAACCCCAAATTAGGGGAGGAAAACCTTTTAGAGACCCTTAAATACCAACCACGGATAAGACACTAGAATTGTGGATTCCTGAATGCTCCACAGAGTGTCTTTCTCTGTGTTCTCTCTCTCTCTCTCTCTCTCTCTCTCTCTCTCTCTCTCTCTCTCTCTCTCTCATTCTTCCTTCCCCCTTTCTCTCTCCTCTTCCTAATACAAGCTTCTCTTCATCAGTTGATTCTGTCTACTATGTCTGCCTGACTGCCATGAGTTGCACTAGAGATTTTTGCTGCCTTGTAATTCTTTAACTGGCAAAGAAAAGGAACTGATCAAGACTGCTAGATAGTAACAGGACCTCTATTCAGAGTAGTTTCCTGTCCTGTTCTGGCTGCACACACTGCTGCTTACTCCTGTGCTGCAGATGGAATGTTTATCATGCACCTGTTGCTGTAATGCAAGCCCTCTGAGATACTTCCTACAAACGCCAACTATGGATAAAGTAGATCCTTTGGTCTTCTCATGAAGAAAAGTCTGTTATTAATAGGAAAGGTAAACCCTTTCAAACTTGTGACTTTAAAAGCATCTGAGATTGAAGCAAAGAGCTATGAGCTTAGATTAAAAAAACTGAACTGCAAGGCTCATTTCAGGCCATTCTTACATAAATGTCTTTAAGTGTAGTGACCTTGTATTTCTACACTTGAAATGAAGGATTCATATTAGCAGTCACAAAAGATTCTTCATGCTCTAATATCAGAATAAAGAGTTTTGGATCCTTTGTGGAGCATGAGGAAGGACTGCTCAGTACTTAAAGGTGCCAAAGGCTCTTTGTGCAGCCTCACGGCCTAGATGAGTCCTTGACATACTGAGATGAGTCTTGTGTTCTTCTAATTGCAGGAAGTGCTGACTTGTTAGATGGTATAATGAGTAGGATCTTGAAATGCAATGGTTTGAAAGTAGGTATTTCTATGATTAAATACAATCTCGTATCTACCCTTGCTTTTATTAATGCCCACACTATAGTTTTCAAACCTTGCAGCTTTCCTTGGCAAATATTCACTCTTCCTGGGATCTCAGCTATCCTGTGGTCACCAATGTAAATTAGGCTCTGCCTTTCGTTCTTCACTACAGAGCCTCTCATGGCTCTCATGAGATCTGACTCTGTATACAGAGTTATCCTGAGATTCCTAGCTCTTCTTTGAACCTCAGTCCAAGCCTTGATGACCCTGGGATGTTACGTTCCTCACGTCTTCAGAAGCAGCACTATGTAGCTGATGCTCAGTTCTGCTGCCATCTGCCCATGTAGCCTGGCCCCTTCTATCTCTTCTGCAGTGAGTGGCTTCTGAACACCTAAGTGTCTAAATTGAGGAAAACACTTCCCAGCATGGCCCTTTTCCAGAAAGTATCAAAAGAGACTATTTTCACATGAAATTTTTCTGTAAGTGACTCTTCTATTTTCATACCCTGGGGTATCTTACCTTCTAGGGGCCATTTCTATCACTCCAGTGAAGAATGATAAGTTTCTCTATAATAGCACTAACTCTTTCTAATTACTGTTGAATTTTGCCTGGACCTCTTATGTCTGCAGCTTTTAATACATTTACATTTTTAAAAAATAGTTCTGTCTCTTCATTCTCACTAGTATGATCAGCTCTGCCTACATCCCTTTGTTTCCCTTCCTGACACAGTCTGAATCCTTTATTCTATCTTATTCCTTCCCTAGAAAGTATCTTAGTAATTTGCCTCATTTTCCCTGGTTGGGGCTGGAGAGATGGCTCCCTGATTAAGAGCATGCACTGTTCTTGTAGAAAACAATTCAGTCCCCAGCACCCCTGTGTCAGCTCACAATACACAGTATGTTCTGTTCCAGGCATTTGCAGGCACTGCATGCAAATGATACATAGTCTTGCTCTCAGGAAAAACACCCATAATATATAAAATAAAAATAAATCAATATTTTATTAAATAATCCCTGGTCATTCTAATTAATGGATATCTCTCCCTTTCTTTGGGAAAGACTACCATTAATCACAAACTCTGAGAAATTACTTAATGAGTAAAACGAACTTTTAATTGTACCACTAAATTGACAACGTACTTTCGTGTGTATTTCCCATTTCTTCCTCATTTTGCCTTTGTGAACAAAACAAAGAACTGAGAACTAATCATCTTTAGTAAATAGGAAAACTGTTCTGAAAAGGGGAATTGCTGGAGCAAGTGTAAAACAGCACACCCTCCAGTCATGTAGATTCTCTGCAGCTTACTGTGGATGAGTTGATGCCTGACCATCCCCAAGGGATGCTTGCTTTCAGAAATGAGCTTAACTGCGATGCCTCTCACAATGGCAGTCAAAGCAATTAGGGTTCTCTGAGGAGGTGAGTTGTATTTTTCAACATTTTCCCCACGCAGTTCAAAGAACAACAAAGCCAAGTGCCTGCCCTGGGAACTTGTCAGGAAAGTCAAAGGATTGAAATTAACACTGTTTTTATGGAGTAGGAAAGAAAACAGGACAGAAATGGTTTTCAGACTAGCACAGAATTATTTTTCTTCATTATCCTGGATCCTAATAGAAAAAGAAAAAGGGTCTAGAAGAAGGACTTTAAGAATTACAAACCATCACAATTAAATAAATTTTAAACTGCCCAAAGTCAGGAAAGCACTTCATAAGCGATTTCACATATATTCATTTGATACATAGGGGTTTTTTTTTGTACCAGTGATAGACACTACTAAATATTTCTGGGAGACAGATAAATGATGCATACCTGAGAGCATGGAGAACCCAGAGATAAGTGTCCAGATACTCAGCCTGAAAAGAAGAACTGCCTCCTCTCCTAACATCCTTCACTCCAGTTCCTTGTGCCACAGACATGTGAGCCTGTGGGTCAAACATCCTAAGTGGGGGGCTAACACGGTGATGGAAGGGAAAAGATATCTAAGCCTCGAAAACCTGATATTCAGCCAACTTTACTTGTCATGAAAAAGTATCATTTGCCCATTTCCAGTTTGATCTCTTCTTCCAAATGCCTGGGAGCAAGACGGTTGGAACATAGGCTTGGAGTAGGAGTCATGGTAATTATCTACTTCTCATTCATCTGAAAACAACTTTTCCAGGTCTGTGTGTTTATCACAGCGCCCTACATATTGTAAGTGACTCCATATTGCTTAAAAATGAATGTCTGAGTGTAGAAGTTTGTGATTATACACATCCCTATAAGAGCATCTGCAATAAGTAAGTAATTAAGTAAGTAAGTAAGTAAACTAACAAACAAATAAATAAATAAGTATATCACCTGTTGAATACTTGTAGCCTGGACTAAATTTAGTAGGCACTCATTAGCCTATTAGGCAATGTATAAAATGTGATTCCCCTTCTGTTCAGTTAATTTAAGTCATGGCCATGGAAAAATCTGACCCTCAGAATCTTGTGAGGAAATCACAAAGCTTTCTGTAGTTAGTGACAAAGATGTAGATTTTGAGGATGTTATTTTACAAGCAGGGAAGCCTAGAGAATTTTTGGTGTAATAGGATCCTAATGTAGAGATGGTAAACAAATCTTAGGTAAACAGAGAGCTGTAGATATGAACCTTTTACATTTCACTGGTACCGGGGGCTTCCAAAAAACAGAGCAACAGTCCACAAACGCTGAGCCAGTAATAATCCATTTAACCAACATTACTGAAAATTTCCTGCAAAAAAAAAATAGGCACCACACTAAATACAACATTGATCCTCCAGAAAGAAGGGGTTTAGCTAATAACATGTAGCATCTAAAGCCAGGGTTTCAAAAGAAAATACAAAATTGTAATGAGAAGAAGATGGCAAAAAGTGAAAAGGAACATGTCAAGGATTATATAGCTAAGTCTACCTCTTCCATGAGTGTTAAACATTGTGGATACTCTGCTAGGCACGATGGCTTATCTCAGAACTCAAAGGGCAAAGGCAGACTGCCAGGGACCTGAGGTTAGCCTAGACCACATAGAGTGAGTTTAGGGCCAGCCTTTGCTACAGTATCAGATCTTAACTTTAAAAAAATCTATGCAACGCTGGGTAGCAGTGGTGCATGTCTTTAATCCCAGAACTTGGGAGGCAGAGCCAGGCTGATCTCTGTGATTTTGAGGCCATCTTGATGTACAGAGCGAGATCCATGATAGGTACCAAAATTACACAGAGACACCCTGTCCCAAAAAACAAACAAACAAACAAAAAATCCATGCAAATAAACAAACTTAACTCCACCAACAAAAACCAAAATCAACCAACCAACCAACCAACCAACCAACCAACCAACCATAAGAAAGAGAGCAAAAAGAAAAAAAAATTAAAGCTTTTGAAAACCTGGTAGGATAGAGACCTGAGGAAGACAATCAACCATGATGCCAGATACGGATTTTATGTTGTGGAATAGAACTTAAATCCAATCAGAAAATGGTTGGATTACTGCAGGAAGTTTGTACACCAGTGGTAGTATCTTACTGTAGCCTTCGGAGTTCATATCTGGGTACAAACAATGATTTTTTTGTGTGTGTGTGTGTGCCTCAAACATTGTGCATAGTACTTTCCAGCACTGTGAAATCTAACCAATAGTGATGAAGCTTCTAGGTGAGTACCAGTCTTATTCCTTTATGTTTTATGACTCAAGTATATGATGTATTCAAAAATAGGGTTTTTATCATCAAGTTCTGGAGAATAACCAAGAGAACTGGCAATAACATGTAATGATTGGAAGAATATAATATCCCACTGGAAAATAACTCCAAGAAAAGGAATCCCATTCCTGGCACTGGTATTTTAATTTGTTTTCCTGTGGTGTCTAGTAAGAGTCTTGCCATCCAATTTTTTTTATAGGGTAATTCTATTTTAATATGTGTATGTACTTAAGAAGCTTCTAGAGTAATAGGTAAGTTCCCATATGGCTTTTCATTCTGATTTTCCCTCTTCTACTCTGCTCTGACACAAGCATTAATCCCAGCAAGTATCTTATGAAACTCCACACCTTCTGCACAGTTAAGGACTTGACCATGTGCATGGGAAAAACCTTTTAAGCGATATATATGACAAAAGGTTAGTGTGTAGAATCTAAAAACAACTAAAAACCCCTAAACATTAAGAAACAAATCCAATTTTAAAATGGAGCATAGAGATCAAAATAGAATACTCAAGATTTGAATTACAAATGACTAAGAAACATTTTTAAATGATCAGCATCTTTAACTATCGCATAAATGAAAAATTAAAACTGCTTTGAGGTTTTATGGCACTCCAGGAAGAATGGCTAGGATCCAAAAATCAAATGAAGAGAAATACGGGTTTGGATTTAGAGAAAGGGAAATATGTTATTCAGTGCTGATGGGCATGCAAACTGTTGGATCACTATGGAAGTCAATGTAAAGTTCCCCCCAAATCTAGAAATAGATCTACCTGATGGTCCAGCTAAGCATTCTTTGGAATATTGCCAAAGGATTTTATAGACTATTACAGATCACTGATTATTCATGTTTGTGCCTGTTCTATTCATGGTATCTAGGGAACAGAAACAACCTAGATGACCACCAGCTGAAGAATGAGTAATTAAACTGAGGTATATTCATTTATGGTTTTGGAGGGCATTAGCCATGCTTTATCAGTAAAATGAAAGCTCAAAGTGATTTTAATCTATTTTCATGATATCCAGTAGTGTTTGCACCATTTGTACTTCATCTTTTGAGAAGTATTTGTATAATTCCATGCTCTACTTTTCATTGGGTTGTTAATTTTAATGATGTTTGGTTTTTCAAAGTTCTTTTTATATTCTGGATATTTACCTTTCTCAGATGTATAAGTGGTAGAGATTTTCCCAATTATACCTTTTGAAAATTCACATAGAAATGTATTATAGAAGCTTGATAAATACGTCTACACATACATAAAGAGTATCAGTGGAGTTACCCTGTAACGGGGCAACAATGCCCATATTAGACAACACAAGATAACAAATAAAAAGCTAAGTGCCAGGAATAGGTTACTTCCTATTGACTAGTGTGGTTCCATATATCACTGTATATTATGGGATATCAACAATACTGTTGATCACCCTTTGAAACACAATGGTAAGAACCTATTGAATAAGTCAACGAACGTGGAGAAATTAAGCTGATACTCACCTTGAGCTTCATTACTACTGGACATCTTCCATTGTGCTAGAATGTGCTATGCATACACCTGGAGGAGAAAATGAACTGCCAATCTTTCTGATCTCTAAATCCTATGAGCTACAGCCACAGGCTGGCAGACATGCCCATTAGTTCAATAGCGGCGCAAATGTCATGGGTGTAACCAGCTAACTTCTGATTAGATTTAGGGTCTGCTCCATAAGCTAAAGCTCATATGCAGCACCGTTTGGGGATCTAAGAACTTGTGACTAGACAAGACATAGACCCTTTGGGAGAACCTATGATTAATACTCTGCTAAATGGACATATTAATAGATCAACTCTTAACGAATTATTTTTATAAACATACAATAGTGCATCCGTCAGTATTTATCAGAGAAGCTTCTTTCTGCAACACATTGTGATTTTCATAGAGAACCAGAACTCACTGTGCTGCAGAGAAGAAGAAGCTGTGGCACACTCAGCCCCAGGTGGGAAATCTATATCACACACCCTCTCCCTAGGTCAGAGGTCACTGTGGAAGAGGACCTGGAAGGACTGTAAGAGTCCTAAGTGGGGAATGACTACAAGGAGAGAGTGTTTTCTGGACACAGCAGGGCAGCTGCACACAGGAACTCAGAGAGGTTGACAGCACACATACCTGCAAAGCATCAGTGCAGACGCAATTCCAGCAGGCAGAAGGAAGGTGGGAATTCCCCCTCTGAGCTAAGGAGCTATGGGCAGTTAGTTTGTAGCTGCTGGGAGAGAGAATTGGATTCTTTAAAGTTACAGCCCCTGTTGTATAGACCACCCTCCATTGAAGGCCACACAACCAAGAGTATATGGGCAGGACAACCTGTAATGCAAACCTTGAAGTGATTTATTGAAAATGGGGGGCACAAAACTGAGTTGGGAGTGAAGTGTGGATGAATCTGGCAGAAGTGAAGGGAGCAGGTGAGTATAATCAAAATAACATTGTCAAAAAAACAATAAAATTAGAAAAAGTAGATACATTTTATGAGAGGCATATATGTGTGTCTGTGTGTATTCTTATATGTACAGTCATCACCCTAAATATCACAGGATACACACAGTTCAGTAATGTTGATAAGTTCAGACATCCAATGTGGACCTGAGACCGGCCTCCTTTGGGTGAGGTTTCAAGTTTATTCTCAGTATGTTGTGCAGACACATATGGTACAGATCGAAGGGAAATCAGCAGAGGGCACTGCCTATTCAGATGTGGTTAGTGTCTGCATCTATTTGGTGACTTCACATGTGAAACTGTCTCTGAGCAGAAGGTGGTCCTTGTTTATGAGTGAGGAGTTTCAGAAAGGTCCTGCAGGAGACTTGCCTTGTGAGTTTGGTGCACTCAAGAACCAAGTGTCATTTTCTCCTATGAACATGCTTCCTGACACCTGCTCAGTTCTCCTGCTCCTCTTCATGCTCAGTAAGTGACATTTACCCTACGTGTGGATGATGTCATTTCCTTACATCTGTGAATGTCTTTACCTTCTTCCTCACATAGCAAAGAAATTTGTCCTTATTTATTCATATATTATTTTTTATTTATTTTCAGGGAGGAGCAATGGCGAATCAGTGACCCAGACAGATGGCCTGGTCACTGTCACAGAGGGGTTGCCTGTGATCATGAACTGCACCTATCAGACTACCTATAGTCCTTTCCTTTTGTGGTATGTGCAATATCTGAATGAAGCCCCTCAGCTACTCCTGAGGAGCACCACAGACAACCAGAGGACAGAGCACCAAGGGTTCCAGGCCACTCTCCATAAGAGCAGCAGCTCCTTCCAACTGCAGAAGTCCTCAGTGCAGCTGGCAGACTCTGCCCTGTACTACTGTGCTCCAGGGACACAGTGAGGGGGACTGCAGGGGAAGCTGCACACAAACCCAGGTGCAGGAGGCTGAGGGGAGTGGCCTGTGAGGGAGGGCTGTGTGTCTTCTCTCAGTGAGGTTTTCCCAGCCTCCTGAAACACAGTAACACATCTCAGGCCAGATTCCTGGAAACTTAATAATCTGTGGATATTCTGACAGGATAGATGGAAGTTGTTGCTATAGGCAACCAGGTTTTAATCCCTAGACATACTGTTCTTTCCCTATATGAAGGATATCTCACAGAAAGCACTTCCAGGAAAACACTGCCATGGAATTTTTCTCTACTGAGATGTCTTACAAAATTGAGTGCCTTAAACTCTCTAGAGTCTCCTGTTCTTATCACACAAATTTATGACCAAATGAAGAACATATATTTCTAGTACTTAAAAATCTGCCTCAGTCTCAGTCCACAAGTAATTTAGTCTCTTTTTCTCATTGGTTCATGTGACAGAAAGTTCAGTCCGACTTCTGGACTCAGTTACTGTTCTATTGCTGTGAAGAGACACCATGACGAAGACAACTTATAGAAGAAAGCACTTAATTGGGGGTTTGATTACAGCTTAAGAGGGTGAGACATGATGATTGTGGTGGCAAGCATAGAAGCAGGCAGTAGACATGTCCCTGGATCAGCTTCTGAGAGCTTCTATCTGATCACCAGCAATAGGCAGACAGAGTGACAAATTGGATCTGGTTTGGACTTAAGATCCCAAAGCCCACCCCAGTGACACACCTCCTCTGATAAGGCCACACTTCCTGATACTTCCTAAACAGTCCACCATCTTGGAAGCAAACATTCAGATTTTTGAGCCTATGAGGCCATTCTCATTGAAACCTTCACACTCCCTAACAGCATTCAATTAGTGAAGCTGCTTAAGAAACACAGCTGTTAGAACTCTCAAGATGATGCCTGAGGGGCAGCTCCATCTCTTTCCTACACACCATGTAGGAGGCAACCTGGTCATGAAGAACTCTTTGACAAATTTTTCTCCCTTAACTTCCACTCTCATAGGCCATTGCACTTTGCTTAGATCCTGAGGGAGTGGTGTAGTCACTCACCTGGAGTTAGAGTTAGGTTCTCAGATAATTATTCAGTGTGAGAAGGGAAGTCAAGGTTGTGATCCATCTCAATTCTGGAAACAAAATACTAGTTTAACGTAAAATGCTCTAGTATCATATTTATCTCTCTGTCAAGGAAGAAAGATCTGAAATCAAGAGCCATGGTGTCTCTAAAGAAAGATTCATGTTTGTGTTCACAAAGAACAACAAAGTACTATTTGCTGTCTTTTCTTTAGGAAGCAAAATGAGATGTGAAAGTCAATTTTTAAACTTCAAAATCTACTTTGATGGCACAGCATAGGACAGAATCTCTCAGAAGAGTGCTTATCAAACCTAGAATGAATGCCAACTCTAATAAAAAAAAAATACCAGTGCCATGCATGGGAAAGATCTCTTCAAGTTGCTAGTTGTGGCTTCCAGAGTCTCCTCCAAATGAAATAGGTTATTGCCATTGCCTTTGATTGCCTCACAGTAATTTAAGGTAAGACACTATTTCTAATGACATCAAACAGTTTAGACATAGGACTTGGAGGAACTTTGCTAGAAATGATCTGAAGCCTCTTCCCTGGGGATAAACTCTATCAGTATATGAAGGTTCCACATAAGAATACAAGGGAGAAAAGCAAAAAATAATCCTACTAAGTTGCGTATGGACTATGAATCAAAACAGTAATCATTTGGCAAGATGTTCACAAGGGAACAATAGTAGCACTATTATATTTGGGAAAGCTAATGTATGCCTTATTGAATTCAAGATTTCTCAGTAGCAATGTATTCAGACACAATACTGTAAAGCTAGTTAAGTTCCCATGGCTGCAGAGGATATAGACCCTAGAGGAGAACCCTCTACAGCCATTTTCCTAAATCAATACAGCTTCTAACTATATTTTAAATACTCATAATTATAAACTGCCAGAGTCCAGCTGCAGCAGATCAGGGAATCTGGAGAGAAGATGTGGAGTCAGTGGCTAAACACACCCAGCATACTTATCTGTATCTTTATTTTTCTCTTAACCATTTCATACAGTCTAAGACAAAAATCTCTAAGCAAGAAGAAAATCACCTCACAACTGCAAGTTACATATTTTCTAAAATCAAATTAAAATCCTTACATAGGAAGAAATCACATTATAACCATAAGTCACATGCTTTATTAGAAGCCCACATGTAATTAAACATTATCCTTTGTATTAATTTATCAACCATAACATCTTCCCCCTAAAACAATGATTCTTTTATTATTGATTAACTGGGTTTTAAGCAAGTTGAGTATATTTCAGCCAGTTCCTGTGTAATGGAAGCCAGCAGTTTGTGGTTATAGTGTAGCAGATTTTTATCCTTATTTTATTCAACAGAACTTCAATTGAGTGGTCTCGCTAAGCATCAGTTTTTCCTTACACACAGTAAGGTCACTTAATTTTCATTCACAACTTTGTTTTCTTGAAGTACACACTGAAACCTGAGGTTAATTCTGTAAACTACATGACCAAGGAACTCAGACCTAACCTTGGATGTAGGGACATAATTACTTCCTTTAATTATTAGTCTGTTTTTCCACAGGCAGAATTCATGTGTTTATAATGTTTGAAACTTCCTTGTTTTCATCAGCCAATCTCACATCTCTGAGCTTCATTGCTCTGTTAAAAAAAATCTCCATTATGATCTGCAAGTGAATTGCCCAGTGAAGAGTGGAATTTCCCCATAAAACAATCTCACTATACTAAATATAGTGGGATTCTCCCACTCAGCAATCATACCATGCCAAATCCAGTAAGGACAAGATAGCAGCAAGCAGAAGGGCCAACACAAGTACAAGGCATTATGGAGACACCCCCTGGAGGGAGGGGAGCTTTGCATCTCCAGAGTATACTCATCATACTTGTGCTCACTGCTGAGTCTTACTTATAAGCTTCATTGCCAACTGCAGCTCCTCCTGCATGACCACCACCAACACACAGAGATAAGAGTAGCTCAAACCCCTTGCTAAAGAAATTTAATTTTGAAGCAGAGAGTGGCTACTACAATCAGAGACAACTCCTCAAAAAGTAGAGAATAAATATCATAGGTTCTCTAGTCCTAGTTAAATCATCTGCAATTCACTTCCTACACCTAAGGTCAGGGAACATCACAGAAAAGGAGCAGGAGGGATTGTAAGAGCCAGAAGACCAGGACACGAGCTGAGAGAATGACATGAGGGAGAAAAGTTATTCATTGTTAATGTGAATGGAAATGGACAGAAAAATAGGGAAATCTGTATAGAGGTTCCTCTAAATTCTGACACAGATCTAATTATTCCAGTTTTGAAGAAATAACCAAAAGATTCTATATCTTTCTACAGAGATTCTTGTTCTTCCATGTTCACTGCTGTTCTATCCATAATCACTGGGAATTGAAAACACTCTAGATGTCCATCACCTGAGTGAATTGTGAAAATGTGGTACCTTTGAACAGTGGGGTATTCTTCAGCTGATAAGAAAAATTATGAAATTTTCAGGTAAATGGGTGGAACTGGAAACAGTCATGCAGAGTAAGATAACCCAGACTGAGAAAAACGGAGTATTTTTCTCAAGTATGTGGGTGCTAGCTTTTAATACGTATGTTTCCTTTGAAATATCCATTGATGTTAGGTGTCAATAAGAGGTCACAAAAGAGGATGGGAATGGTCAGAAGAAGGGGAAACAGAAAAAAGACTTCCATAAAAGGGGAAATGGAACAAGCAGGATTCAAATAGATGAAGTTGAGTGGGCAGGGTAGAGGGAGGAATGTGGGGTAGAAATAACTATCATTAATGGCATTTTGAACAAAATAATATGGAAAATCTCCTATAGAAACTCCCTGAAACACATATTCCAACCAAAATGGAGACTATAATCTGTGAGGATAAACACACACTTAGAAGGCAGTTTGACATGAGCATTTAGCAAAACAACCTTATAGTGGTTTTCCCCTAGTACCTATGACCTCTTGAACCATGGGATTTGGGGCCATGTTACAATACTGGGCAGGAACTCTTTCCTCTAGTAGTCTTCAAATCCAATCAGAAAGCATTGTTATTCTGTGCCAGTCAGGACACTGTTGAACCACTGAGCACATATTACCTGTAAGTTCAGTACTGTAGCATGCAGGGTCCAGCTGTGGTTAGTACTACTGTTTTCCATTCTTTCCCAACAGCCTGCACATGACCTTCGTGTGCTATGAAATCTAACCAGCAGTGAGGACCATTCCACAGTCAATTCAAGGTTGATTTCTCTATGTCATGAATCAGTAGAATGTGGATTGCTGTAGTCATAGGCTCTCACCATCTGGTTACAGTGGGCGACAAAGAACCATAGCACCATCGAGCGTTGTTTTGTATACCTCTGGTGCCTCCCTGAACAATAACTCTCATGTCTCATACTGAGATTGTTGTTTAATAAATTCATCCATTTTCTCCAAAACTAGATTTATGCATGTAAAAATATAATATGAGTATTAATGTGATAAATTATTATACAAAGATGTTCTTTGTAGAACATGTAGGTGGTAAATTATTCAGATCGAAGAATATTTAATGAGGGGATAATGAAGCATGTGCTCCAGAGTCCCTTACCCAAATAGGCTCAAGGTCTAAGGAGAGCTCAGTGGATGATCACATGGTCTTCAGTTTTAAATAGTGTTCAAAAGTAAAATATTTTGAAGACCGTTTTTCACCAAACACCCCTCAATTACAATTTTCACTTGCCAGTTGGTGATAAAGAGACCATAAACTTATTTTGGATTTTGCTAGGACAGATGACTGAGCTAGACTTAATCATGTGACACACTTTCAGTCCTTGTACACATAGGTTTTGTGATCAAGATTTTGCAGCCTTTAGATAATGCTGTTTTACATCATGACTATTTGCTTCTTGGCTCCTTAACTCAAAGTTACGGTTCATTTCCAGACATTTAGGGTATTGGAGTCTGTATCTCTGCTCCCTAACTCCTTCCAGTGTTCTTTTCTGCTGTCACTGCTCACTGATGCCTCACTGTGCACTCTGATCTGTCTGAAGAGGATTCTGCACTCTGTGTTCTTCATTTGGCACAAAATTGCTTCATTGAATGCTACCTGTTAAGGTTCTCAATGACTTCCTTTTGATTAATATCACACACAGACACACACACACACACACACACACACACACACACACACACACACGGAGGGAGGGAGGAAGAGGGAGAGAGGGAGGAAGGACTTACTGGTACAAGTTAACACTCCTTGTTGAAAGAACTGTGATTGTAGAATTGGAGTTTATGTTCGTACCTCCTGCCCTCTGATGTCCATGCATTGCACTGTCTCCTCTTGTTGAGAGGACCTAGAATATGTCAGGTGACACTTCTGAATCATGTTGTATTTTATAAGAAAGGCGCTAATAACTAAGTCTCTCATCAGTTTTATGTATGTTTAATTTGACCCTGAGTTCATCCAAGGGAAGACTGTCTATAGCAAGCTTGCTGTTTTTTTTAATGTACATTTACAGTGTTTATTTGGATTTGTACTCCCTAATTTACTCTTCATGTACTAACACATCTGTAATGTTCCCAGCAGCATCCATCAGATCATTTTCTGAGCATTTTGATGGGATGTGTAGAACTCTGGTAACAATGCAGTGTTCTGATTCCCATGCCATGATACTTGTTTTTAAATGTGTAAAGATGTCGTTATTTTCTCACTTTAAAATATCTTTTTCTCCCATTTCAGTTCATGTCTTTATATTCTTCTTTTCTAAAAGCTCACAAGTCTCAACACAGGAGGCATTAACCTTCCTTTGTGCATGATCAGAAAGCCTTGGAATTCACACTCAGAAGTCAGCAAAGACAGGAGGAAGGTCACTGCAGCTGTGACAGTGTCTTTTCCTCATTGCCTTTCCAGTGCCCAGATGACAAAAGTATCTAAATCTCCTCAAGCTCGGAGAATCCTCTGTCCTTTCTCTCCCAGTCTTCAGGCTGTGTTTGTTTCCCGGGAATCTCCAGGAAGGAGTGAGCTGCTTCTTTCTCATCTTGGTGACCTTCCTGTGCATCCTGAGGCTCAGAGTAGCCTACTGCTCACTGTCACTCCTCTTTAGGCCCTCATCCCCAGAAAGAACACTGTGCTGTTTCACTCTGAACAGAGACCCTCTTATTAGCTCAGTTCTTCTACACGGTACTGATGCTACAAGAGGATGCAGAGCTCGTGTGGTGCCCCAGCCTGAAGGCTGAATCTGTGTTTCTGTAGCAGCTGCTCTAGAGCTGATGGGCAGCTATTCATCTCTTGTCCCTTAGGGTCCTTTCCTGCATGTGCAACAGCTTCTTGTGGGTCTCCAGCACCTCCTGAAGCTCACATCAGGAAGTCAGCCTGTCTCTGGTATGGAGGGCTTTCAGACTGTATGCAGGAAGGATGGAAACTCCTTCCACCTGCGGATCCTCTGAATGTGTAGCTGGATGCTCCTGTGCACTGAGTCACAAGTGCAGAGCTGGACACAAACCATGTGAGATTTGCAGAGTGAGACCAGGGACATTCACTGAGTGCAACAGTACAGAGAACGTGGGATCTTGGGAAGGGCTTCATTCCTGTGGGAGTCTTCATCGTCATTTACTTGTTTCTCGTGTGTCAAATGTATGTTTCTCCTTCAGTAGAATGCTGAATCACATAAAAAATGAAGCTTTTTTTATTTTTAACCTCAATATAAATTTCACCCAAGTTCTCCTACAGGATTGGAGGACAGTGATTGCTCTAATACTGCTTGAGACGTATGGGCTGAGATGGCCTAAGGTTGGCTGTGAGTTATTTTTGAGGAGATTGTGTGTCTACATTTCATTTCAAGTCTCATTTCTCAAGCAATTATCTGTATAGTGAAAACTTTGAAATGCATTCTTCTACTGTTATGAACTCTAGTGCATTGTTCCCGGCAGTCACCATGTGCAATTATAGCACACCACCACTGCTGCCCCTGTCACTCTGGCACACAGCACTCCCATATTGGTTTTTCCCTATCTTCTTCCTTCTAAGCAGTGTATTTTAAACAATGTTCACCATCAACCTTGACTGTTGTAGGAGTGTTCCAATTTTTAATACGCATTCAAAAACCATGAAACCATTACATGTATACTTTATCATTATGTTCCCATTTCTTTTCTACTGTGGGGATTTCACTTCTTTTATCTCACAGGTGAAGATTATTTTTCTTTTTTTAATAAATATTTTTATTTTATAATTAATTTAATTTTACATATCAGCCACAGATTCCCCTATCCTCCCTCTTCCTAACCCCTAGCCTTCCACCCAATACACTCCCCATTCCCACCTCTTCCAAGGCATTGTGCATGAGCTGACTTTTTATTTTTATTTTTTAAAAATGTGTAGGTAAGTGGATCTGTGTAAATGTGTAGTACATGTATACAGGTTCTGAGGAGGAGAGAAGAGAGTATCAGGTCCCCAGCAGCTCGATTTACAGGCAGCTGTGAGCCACCAGATATGGATGCTGGGGGGGAACTAAGGCCTCTTGGAAGGACAAGGACCCTTATCTTCTGAGCCTTCTCTCAGCCCCAGTAAAGGGTCTTTTGTCAGAACATGCATCTGTTTCCTGAGTTAAACCTTTAATGATGTTTCTCTGAATGTGTCAGGCTCTATTTGCAGAAGGCTTGTTCTCATTGGGAAGAGCTGAACCTCTCCTGTTTCCAGGATCCCTAACTCCATACAACCCCACTGTTATCTCAAAATGTCCTGGGTGCACTCCACCCAGCCTCTCAGGCAGGTCTGCTTTGGGAGGAGCTTCAGGCTCAGAAGGCTGGGAGGGAACTCTGCAGTGTCTGCCCTGGCAGAGCTCCTGGGTGGAGCTGACTGGTTGCAGGAGGAGGGACATTCAACAGTCATCCTGACACCACAGCCCAGGGCTTGGTTCCTTGCTTCTGTCTCCAGCAGCCAGACAAGCACCATGAAGAGGCTGCTGTGCTCTCTGCTGGGGCTGCTGTGCACCCAGGTTTGCTGTGAGTCTGGCTGTCCACTTTCAGGGACAAAGAGGATTCTGTCAGCACATGGAGGGAGGGGAAGCAGCTCAGGAGTCCTGCAGAGCTCCCACCTTCTCAGAGGACATGGGGTGTGTTCAGGGTTCTGTGGATGTTCAGTGACCTCATCTGTGTCTCTAACCAGGGGTGAAAGGTCCACAAGTGAAGCAGAGTCCTGTGTCCTTGGTTCTGCAGGAGGGAGAGCATGCAGAGCTGCAGTGCAACTTTTCCACCTCTGCAACCCAAGTGCAGTGGTTTCACCAAAGTCCTGGGGGACATCTGCAGAGCCTGTTTTCCAATCCTTCTGGAACACACCACATTGGAAGACTGACGTCCACAACAGTAGCTAAAGAATATCGAAGTTCTCTGTACATTTCCTCCTCTCAGAGCACAGACTCAGGCATTTATTTCTGTGCTATGGGTGCACAGTGCTCCCCACACACCTGCAGCCAGTACACAAACCTGCAGCTGGGTGGGTGTGGGCCTTCCCAGTCACAAGAAATCAGGAAGCTAAAGCAGAACTTCAGCCTAGTTTGGTATCTTCTCCTGTATGGGTAGAGATTTATCCTCAGGTCGGCTTTTGGCCTCAAAGGTTCAGAACTTTGGTTTTATCTTTAATCCTCAATATATACTCCCTCCTCAATCATAAAAGTCCACCTTAGAACTAACAGAGAAGATGATGGGAAGACTCAATCAATGTGATCATTTAAGTCGCAGTGTGCTGAACTCACAAAGGATGAGGAGAAAGGGCAGGAAAGGCAAAGGCAGGCTTGCAGGTGACCCTGCTGTGGACAGGGTCAGGGTCAAACTGTAGCAACAGCAAGAACATCAAGTCATGGAAGACACAGAGTGTGTAGACAGCTGGATGCTCTGTTTCCTTTCTGTAGCTGTGATAAAACTCTCTGAGGAAAAGCTACTTGGAAGGTGGAAGGATTTATTTAGTTTTCACTTCCTGATCATAGTCGATCATTGGGTGGTGACCAAGGCAGGAACTCAAACAGGAGATTCAAAGAGAAACCCTGGGGAAACTCTGTTGCTAACTCACTCACAGACTCATAATTAACTAGCTTCCTTATTCCACAGAATGGTGCCACCCACTGTGGCCTGGTCTCCACTCAATCCATAAGTTAAAAAATGGAGCTTGGAGTTTTAGTGCTGTTTTATTGAATTTATAGAAGACTTTGGGGATAATTGAAGCTATTGTGTCTTATAATTCAGTATTTTGAGTTACCTTTTCATATATTTAATTTTACTCATCATTGCTTTGAACTTTTCAAGGCAGAGACATTACATCTTTAGGAAAGTAAAGGGAACAGCTACCATGAGAACATACTCAAACATGTGTCTTGTTCAACTAACTTTAAATAGAAGTTCTAAAAAGTCTTAAAACTCAATAAAAGAGAATGAATGCCTCATTCTAAAATAAGCTTAATGAGCAGACCCTGTGCAAAGCTGTGTGTGTGTGTGTGTGTGTGTGTTTGAGAGAGAGAGAGAGAGAGAGAGAGAGAGAGAGAGAGAGAGAGAGAGAGAGAGAGATAAGGACAAATGATTAGACTGTAGTTAGAGATTTGCTGGTTTAGTAAAGTGGTGGTTGTAGGTTCTGGTCCAAGATTCATGACTTTACTAGCAGATGGAAAACATCACACAAAACCACAATCAATCCAGATGCAGAATTGCCAAGCCTAGTTTCTTGGATATGTCTATAAAATATAGATAACCTGAGCTTCCCAGATAATCAACAATTCCTAAATGCCAATAAGATTTACATGAGCTTGGCTAGAAGTGTTGACACTAGAAGTAATACCTTTAATTGTAAGAATTATTATTATTATTCCTTTTTTTGTTTTTTAGAGACAGTTTCTCTGTGTTGCCATGCCTGTCCTGAAACTCACTCTCTAGACCATTCTGTCTTCAAACTCATAGAGATCTACCTGCTTCTGCCTCCCTGAGTGCTTGGATTAAAGGCAGGAGCCACCACCTGGATAACAGTTAGAATTATTAATTCATTCATCTCAGAGTGTTCACAAATAGCAACCTTCATAATTCTACCTTCTTCATAGTGTACAGTGAGGAATTCAGTGAAACTGGAACATGGCAATTAGCCACAGAAAGAGTCACTGTATAAGTCTTTCTAAATGATCTTGGTAGGTCTTTTTCCTAATCTCATTCCTGATTAACCTGGACTGGAAAGCTCTTGACTAATAAACAAAAAAAGCTTGAGGACTGCAGATAGCAATTTTAGAAGTTTTTAGATAAAACATACAATAAACTTTAGAAAGGAAATATAAATGTTATTCTATGCTGTAAATTCTTAAAATCTAAGTCATAATTAAAGTTTAGTCAGAATATTAAATGAGAAAAATTGTATCAGTTAAGAAAAGCACCTTCCATTTTTCTGTGTTTCCTTCCACAGCCATCATGACTGGATATCCTCTTCATCCCAAGCATTTAGATGGTTGGTGAGCTCTTGTACTTGAATTGTTAATGACCATTCTCCCTTTAAATCTGGTCCACAATAGTATCTGTTTGATGCACAATAGCTTTCAGTCTGTTATAGCCATTCTTCATCTCCATTCCTGTACTGACTCTTTGAGATTTCTTTCTCATTTCTTGGTTATAAACTTCACGTTTCTCATTAGCTTCCATTAAGGCCTGGATTTCATCAGGATATTGAACACGTTCACAGATCATTTCAGACAACCGTGATCAGTTGTTGCTGTCTCCTCCTCTTCCCGACCAAATTGATTCCTTTTGTGAATCTATTAAGTTGTTCATTCTCTTCTCAATTTGCTGTTTCCATTTTCTGCCTTTTCATTCAAAGAGCCAACTGATCAGTAACTTTCTTCTCTTTATCCAACACATTTTCCACATTCTTTAACTCTCTGTCTTTTTATCCAATTGCTTTTCAAGTTCTTGAATTTCATCATTCATAAAACAAGTATCACATCCACCTGCTGAGCCTTCTCATGTCCCAGTTTCATGACTTCTGTGTTTAGTTGATTGTTTTGCTTTTTCTTCTCCAGCCTGTTCAACTTCTTCAAAGCCAGGGTTAAGTCTTGTGCTGTCACCTTCATCAGTGACTGAGTTATGTGGAATAGAAGCACCACGTTTTCTCCATCTTCATCTTTTAATTCATTACTTCTACATTCACCAATGCAATTGATAAGTCATCTACCAGCTGTTCTTGAATCATCTGAATCAATGTTGACTAATTCTTTCCAGTTTATGTTATGTGACATCTTGAATTCTTTCACCATCTTTTCCATCCTAAACCAAGCCTTGCAACCAGGGACAGTCACTCACCTACAGCCACCACCACCCCTGGTTCAGCCCCAGCCCACCTTCCCTCTTCCTAGAGCCATCCTCACACACTCAGGCTCCCACCAATCTACCTAAACAAACCATAGCACACTGGCTCCTAGATGACACCATTCCCTTCCTTGATAGTTTCATATAAATTACAACACTGAATTTTCAGTTTATAAGCTAACTCAGTACAAATTCTCTTGTATTTTGAAATAATCTAGGTCACTTTTCATGAATCTGGGAGAGAAACCAATTTTCTGTTTTACATCAGGTCCCACAAACTTTATCACCAGCTCTGTGGAGCTTTTGTGCCTTCTTGTTACTTCTGGAATGAACAAACTTAACTACAGAAAGCCATCAAGATAAGGTTATGAATGTGACTTAGCTTCATATATTAATAAACTATCATCCTCAATTCCTCCAAGTTGCCAGGAGTATGTGTTTCTTACAAGAAAGGTATGTTAGGGTTAATTATAAAAGAGAACCTCATAAAGGAGCAGACTGCTTATCTCTGTCTTGGCTGCTCAGTTCACCACCTTATTACGCCATATATGATCACTATATTTAGCAAAGTTCTATTTTATTTTATTTGACTATAAATTTAATCTCCCCCATGGTGTACTATCAATCCATTTATGTTATGGGAAGTATGGAAACCCAGATAGGATCTTATCTAATTTTTCAGGCACCTGTCATGGAAATGGCAGGCATGTTAGATACCTGAGAATGTTAATGGTTTTAAGTTTCTGTACTATGAGACAGTTTCTCCCCATTCCCTTATCACTCTAAGCCTGACACTGCTCTCTATAGGTATTTTTTGTGTTTAGGAGCTTAAAGAATTTCAATTCCAGATTAATTCATAGAAGTTCCTTATCCAATTCCATTACAAGACAGAAAGTATGTAGAAAATACCATTATGAAATTATTAGATGATAAATGAACATGAATAGTAAGAAATCATATTTCCACATTTCCTCTTTAGCATTGTATTTCAATCTTATTTCTGCAGGAACAGTCACCTCATGGAAAATCTACCATTTTCAGCTCTGCATGTTGGATCTGGAAAGAACATGGTCCAATTTGTCTACAACAAGAAACAAAAGCTCCAAACATGGGCCACTTTGAGGAAGAAAGAATCAGGCTGAACCACTGCTATTCTTTTGTTTTGTTGTTGCTTGTTTAGTTGAAAATAGATTTATTTCATGTAATGTTTTCTGAGCACTGTTTCTATCCCAAATCACCTTCCAAATGCTTTCTACCTCCCCACTCACCTAACTTCATACCTTCTTTCTATCTCTTTTTAAAAAATAAACAAGTGAATAAACAAAAAAGCCAGAAGAACAAAAAAAAAAACAGAAAAAAACAAATACATGAGAAGCACATACAAATACATAAAAAGACACATGCACACATGTAGTTGGAAGTTTTCCTGTGTCCTGCCCAGTCTTGCAGCTGCTTAGACCCAAGTAAACACACATAGGCTATATTACTTACAAACTATCTGGCCAATAGGTCAGTTTATAGTAGCTAGATCTTTCAAATTCATTAAACCCATTCCTGTTAACCTATATGGTAGCACATGGCTGTGGCATTACTGGTCTGCTGGCATTCTGTTGCTTCTTGAGCAGCAGGCTAGTGTCTTTCTCATTCTGCCTTTCTCTCTTCTGTATCTCTGCTTGCATTTCTTGCCCGGCTGTAAGCTTTCTTGCCATAGGCCAAAACAGCTTTATTTATTATCCAATGGGAGCCACACATATTCACAGCATAGAAAAAAAGACATCCCACAGCACTTCCTCTTTTCTGTCTAATGAAAAAGGAAGGTTTTCACTTTAACATAGTAAAATTATATATAACAAAACAGTTATCAAGCAAGAATTAGTTATAATGTCTAGTCTATTTGCATTTGGCATAATTAAAGTAAATGTTCTATCATCTATATTACATTTATGATTCTAAAGTTTCATATCTAATTTATCTTTTATCATAACCAAGGAAAATTGTTATTATAACTATCTAGTCCTGAACTACATTGAAGACCCTAGAAGGATTATAATATTACCTAAGTAAACAGGAAGTGCATTGTGAGCCACTTCCAAAATTCTAGAAATGACAGAGACAGCTGGCTTCATAGACAGTCACCCAAAGTTCGTCTACAACATTGGGGCTTCCATCTTTAGCCTACCGACCTAGAGTTTCTCAGTTGCTTCTCCCTGTGTTCTGCAGAATGTCTAGCAGTCTCCTCTGTGAAACAGGAGCTGAAAGGATCATCTTGCCCTTGTTTAGTGGTCATGTTCCTATGAGTCCTACTTGTCCAGTCTATACAACATCCTGTCAAGCAGTCAATGCAAGGATACTTTTTTTTTTTTATACCAGTGGCTAATTTGCCATAAAGAAAGCAAACTCCATATAAGTTTTTTCAATGACAACCATCCTCTTTGAAATAATTGGGGCTGCCAGGAGCAAATATGTCTCACTGTCCAAAGAAGTCTAACTTCTTAAAATATTTTAAATGTCATATTCTGTAGGTCTTTGAAGTGTTTGAAAATTACCTACCTAATTGAAATGATCTTTGTACACCTAAAAAAAGCCAGGTGGTGGTGGAGCATGCCTTTAATCCCAGCACTGAGGAGGCAGAGGAAGGCGGATCTCTGTGAGTTTGAGGCCAGCCTGGTCTACAGAGTGAGTTCTGGGAAAGGTGCAAAGCCACTCAGTGAAACCCTGTCTCAAAAACGCAAAAAAAAAAAAAAACTTAACTAAGATGAATATATATTTCACTATTAATTTATGTTTCTTAACTGTACATTACATTTTTAAATGAGTGACATAAACATAATACCTTAAACAAGAGTAGAAATATATCACATAGTATAACAAAATTAAATTTGTATCAATAAACTGAAATCTATACCAATGTAAAATATTTTGAGATTAAATGTTGTTTTTGGATTAAAGTAGATTCAATAATCTACCCTATTATTCTATCATTTCTTTATCATATCACACACACAAAAATCCATAAAAATATGAAATTGGGTACCATAACATATAAGCAAGCAACCAATCTGTTAAATAATGCCCAGATAAAAAATTATGAGAAAAAAAATCTAAAAATACAATTAAGTTCATTTGACTTGGCCATCTACTGCTGGGTGTGAGGCCAGACCTTAAGTGTTTTTTGTATACCCAGTGAAATGCTTTTGGAAAAAAACAAATTTTCCTTTGTGAGAGGTTGCTAATTGGAGGTAGTTTCTTGGTGAGTGACGGGTGATGATGTCCACTTCCTCCTCTTAGCACTGGGACCCCATCTGTAGTGGAACTGTGTAAGCCCTTTGCATGTTGCTACCATCTCTGTGAGTTCATATGTGAGCCAGTATTATTGTGTCTGGGGGACATTGTTTCCTTAGTTCCTTCCATCCCTATTGGTTCTTAAAATCTTTCTGCTTCCACTTCTGCAAAGTGGAATCCTGAGAGGAGAAGTTTAATGGAGACATTCCATTTAGGATGGGGTGTTTCAAGGTCTCTCATTCTCTCCACGTTTTCAGTTGTGAAGTTGTGGATTTATGTGTTTGTTCCCATCTACTACAAGGGGAAGCTCCCCTGATGATGGCTGTATAAGACATTGATCTATGGGTATAGGAGAAAGTCATCAGAAGTCATTATATTGTTATATATCTTGAGGAGAACAGTAATATTAGATTTCCCTAGGTCCATGAACTATGTAGTCTCGGGTTCTTGACCACTAGAACAGTATCAAGTATAGTTTCTAGTTCATGGAGTGGGCCGTAAGTCCATTTAGAATGTGGTTGGTCACTCCAATACCATTTGTGCCATTTTATCACCAGTGTATCATGTAGGCAGGCCACCATTATAGATCAAAGGATTTACATCTAGGTTTGTGTTTACTTTTCTTCTCTGATAGCATTCAGATTACCTTCCTGTGCCATGGACACTAGTCCATAGGGCTGAAAGCTCCAGTTAGGCACCAACTTTACTTCTCCAGGTTCAGTGAGTTGTGTATGTGTTGTCTTCAGCAATAGTGTTCTATCATCTGTTTGTGGAGGGCAACCGATAGCCTTGGCAAACACCTGATTTGTTTGAATATTTCCACGGGGCCCCTTTTGTCAATAGCTCAGTACATGACACCCATTCTTGGCACTGTTTGGTTTATTTGTTTGTAAGAGATATATGCATATAAGGTTTTAATATAGTAGGTTTCCATATGACCTCTCAGATGGAGCTGATGTTTAATTGTCTCTTTCCATGTTTCCTCCCTTATCCTCTCTTCCTCCTTCTTTCTGTTTAACCCTCCTGTTACATTCCCACCTTGTCTCTTTTGCTATCTTTTCTATTCCTACTTCCCTATTCAGAAAGTCCTTCTCTCTCCCCTAATCTCCTTCTCTATTTCTAACTTTAGTAGAAATACAGATTGTGGCAAGCCTATTGAAGACTTAAAAGTGAATATCCACATGTAAGAGAATACATACTGTATTTGTCTTTTTGAGTCTTGGTTACCCCAGTCAGGATTTTTTTTTTTAGCTCCCTTCATTTACCTGTAAATTTCATGACTTAATAGCTAAGTAACATTGAATTGTGGAAATGTACCACATTTTCATTATCTACCCATCTCTTGACGGGCATCAAGGCTGTTTCCAATTTTTGACTATCATGAAGAGAACTACAATGAAAATCAATGAGCAAGGGCCTCTGTAGTAGGTATAGACCTCTATGAGTTTCTGCCCAAATGTGGTATAGCTTAATCTTAAGGTAGATCTAGTCCTATCTTCCTGAAGAACCACAATACTTATTACCAGAGTGGATATTCAATCTTGCACTCTCAACTGAAATGGATGAGTGTTCATTCCTCTTACACTATATCATCACTGCATAAGATGTCATTTGCTTTTTATTGATTTTGGCCATTCTGACAGACATAAGATAAAATCTCATAGTGCTTTTAATTCGCATTTTCCTGATGACTAACAATGTTGAAACTTTAACTGTTTCTCAGCCATTTGTGTTTCATATTTTAAGATCTCTCTGTTTAGATTTGTACCCATTTTAATTGGATGATTTCTTATCTTCATGTTTAGTCTTCTTAGTTCTTTATATACTTTAGATATTAGCCCTATGTGGGATGTGTAATTGGCTACGATACTTTCCCTCTCTGTAAATTGTCACTTTCTTCAAATGATGGTATACTTTGCCCATACATAAGCTTTTCAGTTTCATGACTTTCCATTATTGTTTCCAGTGACCCTGCTATTGGTGTCCTGTTCAGAAAGACATTTCTTGTATAAATGAGTTCAAGACTATTCCACACTTCTCTTCTATTAAGTTCAGAATATCTGGACCTATTTTGCAGTCTTTGACTCATTTGGACTTGAGTTTTGTACAGGGTGGTAAAACTTGTTCCACTTGTATTCTTATACATGTAACCATTCACTTTGAATGGCATTTGTTAAAGATGCTGTCTTTTTTCCTGGTATGTATTTCTGGCTTCTTTATCAAATGTGATGTTCATAGGTATGTGGACTTATATCTGGGTCTTCAATTCTTTTCCATTGATCAGCATGTCTGGTGTTTATGCTAATACCATGCTGTTTTCTGATTAGTACTCTGTAATACAAGTAAAAATCTGGGGTGGTGATACTTCATGCAGTTCTTTTATTTTTCGTGATGATTTTAGCCATCCTGAGTGTTTTGTGTTTCATTGTGAAGCAGAAAGATTAGTTGATTTCTATATCTCTGGAGATCTGTGTTGGAATTTTGTCATAGATTGCACTGATTCTGTCAATCACTGTTGGTAGGATGGCTGCTTTCACTATTGTAATCCTACCAATCCATGAGCAGGGGAGATACTTTCATCGTCTGATTCCTTCTGCATCTTTCTTCTGTGTTTTAAAATTGTTAATATACAAGTTTTTCACCTGCATGATTAGAGTTTATCCAAGATATTTTAATATGTTTGAGGATATTGTGATACGTGTTGTTTCACTGTTTTCTTTCTGTTGTTTTTATATTTCACAGTTTTTTGTTTTGTTTTGTTTTGTTTTTGTATGTTTTCTATTTTGTTTTGTTTTGTTTTAACATTGGGTGTCCATTTCTTTTACCTTGTCTGCAGTGCCTGGATTTCTTCTTCTGTGTCTTCTGCTCTGTTTGTAAATTTTACCTCTGAGTCTTTATTTTGACTTCTTAAATTTTTAATTCTAGTTTTATCTCAGTTTGTATTTTCTTTAGTAATTCTATTTCTGCTTGCAAGTCTTAAACTGTTTATTTCATTTTATTCCACTGTTTGTTCATTCTTTTACAGACTTCAGTAAGGGATTTATTCATATCCTCCTTAAGATCCCTGGAAAATTTCATAATATCTATTTTTTAAAGTCCTATTTCCTTGGTTCAGCTATATTTCATTTTCAGGATCTGTTCTATGTATGGGTACTGGGTTCTGGTGGAGACATGTTGTCTTGGTTATTAATGACTCTTAGGCGCACATGTCTAGAGTTGGGATGATTATATTTTCGTTTTTAATAACTGGCATTTTCTTTGTTTAGTGGGTGTTTTATTCCTTGGTTTCTGTTGAACTCTGTGGATCTTAGTGAAGTATGATTGTTATTGCCTTGTAGGGAGTGCTTCTATGGGCCAGTGTATGGCAGCAAGGCATAGATGTAGACAAGGAGAAAAACCTGAGAGAGGCTTCATTAATAAGCTAAGGAGATGCTGTTCACACCTAGAGGTGAGAACCATAAGAATTTGGGGGTGATTCAAGGCCATCCTGGTCTACAGAGTAAGATCCAGGAAAGGTACAAAGCTACACAGAGAAACCTTATCTCTAAAAACAAAACAAAACAAAACAAAACAAAACAACAACAACAACAAAAAGAAGTTGGGGGTTTGGTGCTAAGAGAGTATCCTGAATTAGGTTGTAATAAGGCAAAAAATTATGTGGCAAAATGTGGATGGAAGAGTTGGTACCCTGGGTCTGACCCAAGAGTTGTAGTGTTCAGTGAAAGAAGTTGAGGAAGAGACCTGTAAGCAGGTTGTACCAGGCTGAGGATGAGAATGGAGAGATTGTAATGGAGGACAGGAAGGATGGAGTAAATAACCTATCTAAGGTCCTTCCTGTGTGGTCACTGGGATAGAAAGTGCTTTTATATACTGGAGGATCGCAGGAAGGAAAGGGGATGGACTGAAGGGGATGCTAACATAGTCTTCATGAAGGAGGGGATGCTGAGTCCTCTGCAAGGTTTGATGGAGTCCCTGGGGGATGGAAGCAGAGAGCAAGGACAGGACCCTGCCAAGTGGTCTGCTACAGTGCTGAGAATGGTGCCAGGGGAACTGGAACAGAGGACAGGAAGGACAATGATTCTGGCCTATGTGCTTCCCAACCCTGTGTGTACACTGGGTTCTCAGATAGACAGTTTGTAGCTGTTCACAGTTGACACAAAGGAAAGGAAATAGGCTAAACGCAGGGGATGCTGGGAGGGTCCAGAGGAAGGAGGAAAGATGTGTTTATTGCAAGGTTTGGCAGATTCTCCAGGGAATCCATGACTGTTCTTTGTAAGTAATTCAGTCTAGATGCTGTGGGAGTGAGTGAGTGAAATGGATGGTACCATCCTCAAGATCAAATGACTTCTGAGAACTTTACTAAGAATAGCTAGGCACATTTGTGATTCAAGGCAACCATCTCTGGAAAAGAAGATAAATACATTAAAAATATATCTGTATTGTCAACAAGAGCTCACTGAAATAGAACATTTTTCTCTTGTAATTCAAACCCATTAGAGACCCAAAATAGCCTTTTCCAAGTGCCATACCCATCAAGGATAAATACTGACCTATTTGTCTGCCTCTGAGAAAAGGGAGAAATCTTTGGTGAGTGATTCATAATTCTGAGATATGGAAGTGGATTAGTAAACACAGTTCTAGACCAATTAAATGTTGTTGCACGCACACACAAACACACACACACACACACACAAACACACACACATATACACACACACACACACACGAACACATCGGATATGTATATTTATATATGAAAACATAATATATATATATATATATATATATATATATATATATATATATATATATGAAGCATTATACATATTCTATGTTAGATTTAATTATAAGAAACAGGCTCACCAGTGTATACAAATATTATTCTTGATCCCTCAGTACATGGACCCACTTGATATGACATACTGCTGTTTTACATGTCTCAGTCCCTCACAGGCCTCAGTGATTAAAGGTGCAACCATATGGTAGTAGTAGACCTCAGCTGCTGGCGAGTATGCAGAGGATTCACTTCCTTGTGCAGGCTTTGGGTAGAAGCCAAGCCTTTCTCTCAGTGCCTGAGTGGATGACTCAAGAGTAGAATTGTTACTGAAAAAGAACAACACATTGGATGCTGTAGTTGACCTCCTAGTCATCACGATTGTACCCTAGATCTTGGTTTAATTGGAAGAACAATGAAGACATTTGTTCCTACTTTATTCATGTTTCTGTGGTTGAAGTTGGATGGTGAGTTAATATTTTAAGGTCATATAATCCTCAATGGGCATTTCTGAGACACCCAGGAGGAACTATACCTTATTCAGGTTTTCTCTGTTACTATAAAAAAAGAGAATTCTGCTAAGTGATGACCTGACAGCCTTTCTCCTTTCTTTCCATCTTTCTGCACAGGGGTGAGCCAAGGTGAGCAGGTGGAGCAGCATCCTTCCACCATGAGAGTCCAGGAGGGAGCCAGCGCTGTCATCAACTGCACTTATGGAGACAGTGCCTCATACTACTTCCCTTGGTACAAGCAAGGACCTGGAGAGCATCCTCAGCTCATTATTGACATTCGTTCAACTGTGGAAAGAAAGCAGGAGCAAAGACTGATCATTTTTCAGGATAAGAAAGGCAAACACTTCTCCCTGCACATCACAGACACTCGGCCTGGAGACTCTGCCATGTACTTCTGTGCTGCAAGTGCACAGTGCTCCACAGGCACCTGCAGCCTGTCCTCAAACCTGCCACAGGGCCTGGAGCCCTGTCCACATCCTGTGTCTCAGGCACAGCATTTGTCAGGTGATAGTTGGCAAGTGCCAAGTATAGTGTAGGTTTTTAAAACACAAAATAAGAAAGTTACCTTCAAGTCACTTAAAACTATTTTGGACAGTTTTTTTTTCCCTTTCTTCATTTAAAAAAAGTACTCTAGCAAGGCAGTGGCAGCACATGTCTTTAATCCCAGCACTTGGGAGGCAGAGCCAGTCGGAACTCTGTGAGTTTGAGGCCAGCTGGGTCTACAGAGCAAGAGCCAGGACAGGCACCAAAACTACACAGAGAAACCTTGTCTTAAAAACAAAAACAAAAGTATTCTAAAAATTGAAGTAAAATTCATGATTCCTTTTCCCTGGTTGTAGCACATGATGATTGTCACAGAGAACCAGAACTCACTGTGCTTCAGAGAAGAAGAGGCTGTGGCACACTCAGTCCCAGGTAGGACATCTACATCACATGCCCTCCTCCTACCTAGGTCAGAGGTCACTGAGGAGGAGGAGTTGGAAACATTGTAAGAGCCATAGTTGAGGATGACCACAAGGAGACAGTGTTTTCTGGACTCAGCAGGGCAGCTGCACACATGGACTCACAGAAGTTGACAGACACATAAGACTTGCAAAGGATCAGGCCAGATGCAATTGCAATAGGGCAGAGGGAAGGTGGGCATCCTACCCTTAGCTAAGGAGTTAGGGGCAGTTGGTAGCTGCTGGGAGAAAGATTCAGGATTCTTTAAAGATGAATCCCCTAGTGCATAGACAAGCCTCCACTGAAGGCCACACATCCAAGAGTACATGGACAGGACAAACTGGAATGCAAACCTTGATGTATTTTTTTAAATCAGGGTCAGGGGACACAAAACCCGATTGGTAAGGAAGAGTGGATTGGTTTTTCAAGAGTGGAGGGAGAGTTCTGGTGGAGAGCTGGTGAGCTAGGGAGTGTCCTAGACCTAACCCTAACCCCAACCCTAACCCTAGCCCTAACCCTCCTCAGGCCTGTGCCAGGTGAGCCCGGGGAGTGGGGGTGTGTGTGTGTGGGGAGAAACAGCCCAGGTCTCCGAACCCCAGGAACTTGAGTCCTCACAACAGCCACCTGCCTGCCAACCAGGATCCTGCAGCTACCCTTTCCCCTGCCAAGGAAGCTCCTTGATGGTGGCGACCTCTGTGCAAGGCCTCCTGGACTCCACTGGCCCACTGCTCTCCAGGACAGGGCCATGGAAATGCCCCAGCCTTTGAGGACAGAGGACATCTCCAGGTGTCGGTGGGCATGGTGTGGCGGAAAGAATGGCAGCCACCTGAAGGCCATGCTTGGCCCTTCTGGGCTCTGCAGCTTGAGGCGGTGTGTCTGAGCAGGAACACTGGGCCTTCGCTGAGAGGACCTCCCCCCCCCTCGAACCCCCAGACCTGGATGAACAGAGAGGCCTGGAGGAAGGTGAGCAGAGCCCAGCTTAGAGGCCAGAGGAACAATCCATCCCAGGGCCCTCCTCCCACCCAGAGAAGTCTGGATGTGACATCCCTTGCAGCCCCTCGGAAACGTGGCTAACCCACTGTCGTAGAAGGCCTTGTACATAATATGAAAAAGCTGCTCTCAACCTTATCCCGGACCCTTTTAGAGAGACCTTTGTCTAAATCTGGACATCTAGCAGTAGAGATTGCCGTTGCAGGATAAAATAGAGGTAGGAAATCGGAAATGAGGTGTGTACCCAGTTGTCTTTGAAAACATCGTAGACGTGTCTTCTAGAAGTGACTTTGAAATGGAATTGTTTAGGCCACCTCTAGAAAGACCCAGGAGCGACACTCGTCCTTGTTCAGTAGTTAGAGGACCCAGACGGAGGAAGAAGAGGTCCGGAGCCAGATTGGTCGTGTGAAGAAGACATCTTTTTTTGGTGTTTAACTATTGTATTGTGTATGCATTTTATTCATTCCCCACCCCCACCCGTGTGTGTGTGTGTGTGTGTGTGTGTGTGTGTGTGTGTGTGTGTGTGTGTGTTTGACAATGCCAAGTACTTTTTGGAAATATCTTTCTAGATGCTCTAAAGTGCCTGACATATTTTATAAGTAGCGAAACAACACATTATGTAAATATGTTTTTGTTAGGGTTCATTTACAATATTGTTTGGGGAGGAAAGCCACACCCCTCCCGAGTTGACCATATTTGGGCCCTGGTTCCCAGAAGAAGGACATGCATAGTTGAAGCCATTGCGCTCCACGGGTGGAAAAGAAACCACTACCCCATTGTTTTTGGCTTTGCTGTGTACATAGTACATGTAAAGGACATAGGAGTCCTAACTTACATCTAGTCGCTCTAGATGTTAAAGAGGTTGCCAGTGTATGACAAAGTAGAGGTAGTAGAACATTTTGTACTTTCTGTGTTAAATTTTTTTCTTTTTGTGTTAAAAATTTTATTACTCTTGTTACATGTTTGCCGTTTACTGGACTGCTGTGTACATAGTGGACAACAGTCCTTACTTGAAACATCTGGTCTATCCAGATGTTTAGAAGTGCCCAACGTATGTTAAATGTAGAGGTAGTAAAATATCACTTTGTAAATATCTTTTTGCTAAAATTCCTGAAATGCTGCCTTTTGGGAGTAGAATTTGAACCCCTCTATGAGCAGTACTTGCTCAGTGGTTTGGAGGAAGTACTGGGAGGCAGTGAGGTCATGTGCTAGTATGTTTCTGTGGGACATTTCAGAGCCATTTCTGTAAATTTGCATTTTGTTTTGCTATGTGTATACTGAAAATAATGGACAAATCTGTGTGAAATCTTCAGCTTCTAGTCTCTAGATGTTAGAGTGGTTACTAGTCTATGATAAAGTAAAATTAACACATTGTGTTCCCTCTTAAAATTTATAGGAAAGATTGTTCTGTAAATGATTTGGGGATATGAATTTGTTGGGCTATTTCTAAGCATTACATATGCCTGTATTTGTCTACTGGTTTAAAGGCAGAGAGGAGAAAGAAAAGTGGGTCAAAGCCCAGAAGGTTGTGTTCAGTAGATACATCAGATAATAACCATTGCTTTGAATACAGTTATTTACCAGTGCAGTGTGAATAGCAGATAAAGTCTTACATGAAATACCTAGTCTTTCTACATATGTAAAAGTGCTTATTACATTTAAAAGTAGAAGTAGTAGAATAATATTTTATGTAAATAGTTTTTTGAAAAACTGGAGATACTATGTTTAGAATAGTTAACCCACCTCTGAGAACAGTGCACCAGCTGTACTTGTCCAGTAGATTGAGGAGGAGGGAGGGAAGAAACTGCAAAAAGATTTCCTTAGTGTGCTAGACACTTTTAGCTTACCCACCACCCAATATGTTAGATACATTTCACTTAAAACTGCTGTTCTGTATATAGTGTACAGACTGGACAAAGGAATCTGCATTTTATGATCTTTAGTTTCTAGGTGTTGAGAGGTTGCCAATGTATGACAGAAGTAGAGTTAGTGAACTAACACATCCTGTATACTCTGTTAAAGTTCATAGCAAGGTTGTCTGCTGAAGAGAGTTGTGAAAGTATCCAAGTGACGGGCACCCATGTCATGTGATCCAGGTGAGAGGCTGGAGAAAAAGATGGACGGAGACCAGAATGCTCTCAGCAGAAGACAGTTTGAGATCTAACCATTGTTACGTGTGTGTAGTTTCAACACTACTCTGTATATAGGGGACAAATTTATGTCCTCATCTGATATATCTAGTTCTTCTAGGTGTTTAGAAGTGCACAAAGTATGTTAAAGGTAGATGTGGTAAATAATACATGTTGTAAATTCTCGTTTAAACTCATGGTTAAATGCTGGAATGGTAAAACCAGTTCTGAGCAGCACAGACTTGTGCTGGTTTGGGAGGGAGGAAGAAAGAAAGCATACGAAGGGCCTAATACTAATGTAAGTTTTGGTAATGCAAGATTAGCCATTGTCCCTTTTATCTGTGTGTCTTATTTTGTGATATATCGTGGATACAGAAGATAGACAAGTCCAAATACGCAGTACCTAGTCTTCCTATATGGTAAAGAGGCTGCCAGGGTGTGACAAAGGAGAGTTAGTGAAAAGACATGGCTTAAAGTTGTGTTAAAATTCATAGGAAAAAAACTTAAAACCACTTAGGAAGTGAAATTGTTAATATCCCCACAAAAACATGACAGTTACATCAACCTGACCCCTGGGTTAAGAAAGATGGGAGAGGTTCTAGACCAGAACATTGCTATTTATAAGTCTGTTAGGTTTGTGCAGTTTCTTTACTGCGCTGCATTATGCATGTGCTGAGGAAACTGGATGTTACTGAAAACATCTTGTCTTTAGACTTTTAAGTGCATAATAGACTTGTTGTGGTAATGCCCGCCTTTAATCCTAGGCTGAGGCAGGTGGATCTTTTGAGTTCCAGGTCAGCCAGGGCTACACAGATTTTGTCTCAAAACAGTAAGGAAATGTGCATAATGGACTGGTAGGGTGGCTCAGCAGGTAAAGGCGCTTGCTACCCAGCTGGTGGACCTGACCTTGATCTCCAGGATCCACGTGATAAAAGAAGAAAACTGATTTACAAATTGTCTTTTAGCCTCCATACAAGCAGTGGCATGCATGTGCCCACATGCATATGCTGATTCGTAAATGTAAAAAATGCACAACATGGTAAAAATAAAGATTGTTATTTCATAGGAATGGTTACACTGGGGGAATGGGATTATTAAACTTGGTCTTTGAGCAGATGCTGTTACCAGTGGTGGAGGTGGATAGGGGAAAGAACAGTGCAGAGGAAGGTACTATGTCTGGTGGTTGGTTCCTAGTTGTCTAGTCATTGCTCCACTGTGCATTTCAGTTAATGTTGCCAAGTATAGCAGGATAAGTCCCAGTGCACAAAGGATGTTAGAAGTAGCGAGAGAGTCACTATAAATGCCCTGCTAGCCTTTTGGAAGGGCTGTCTTCTGGGGGTGACCTTTGTAATACTCTCATTAGAATCATTCCGAACTGGAGCTGTGCAGAGAAGAGGATGGAGGAGGGAAGAGCTCTTTGCTAGGACCATCACATATAGAAAACTATTACAACTGTACCCGGGGATACATATGTGCAGTTCTGGGAAGATACTGTGTTTCTTGTGCACAGAGTTCATTCCACAACATCTGAAATTCATAAATGTCCTAAAGGAGAGCATATGGTTAAAGGGATAGCTTGGCAGATTGACAAACAAGGTTCCTCTTGAGCATAGAATTGTTAAACCATGTCTGAACAGTGTGAGTTAATTCATGTTGCTAGGCTGACTGGAGGGGAGGAGGGAGGCTGACAGGGCGAGATCTGCAGTGCTGTGCTGTGTTGAGACTGACATCCCGAGAAGCCCTGCTGTAGGTGCATCTTCAGCTACTCCATAGGAATACATTTGTTGAGCAGGAACATGCACACCTTCTTCCTCGTATTTTAATATATAGATCTGATGATAAACTTAGGAATGCTGTACTTCATGTGGTCTGTGGCTTTGTTTCCTTGTAAGCTGAGCATCGAGGAATGGAGAATTTTAATTGTAACTTCCCAGTCCTTCTGTCTAGAGGTCGTCTGTGAGATTTTTGTTGCCAAGGAAGACAGGATTACAGTTTTGTCTGACAGATTGAGATGGCATGGTGTATTCTTGGTTATCAAAATACTCATGTAACATGGGGTTATTAGTTGGTGAATATTTGCAACGTGGGGGAAAGCATGGTAAACACTGTAGAATCTCAATTCCCTAAATGGGTGTACACTTGCAGCATCTAGAAGGACACGTCAAGCTGAACTGCTTGTGACTGGAGGGCTGCTCTTGCCTTCTTGTGTTGTGTTCCTGCTTCTTTTATAATTTAAAAAAAAAGAGTGGAGGGAGAAGGTGAATATAATCAAAATTAATTGTATAACATTCTCTAAGAATTAATAAAATGAGAAAAAGTAGATAAGTTTTATCAGAAGTGTTTGTGTGTGTTATTTAATTTATATTTGTCACACTAATAACCATAGCATACACATAGTTCAGTGACACTAGTGATTTCAAACATCCACTGTTGAATTGAGAAATGCCTCCTTTGGGTGAGGTTTCAAGTTTAATCACAGTATGTTGTGCAGACATATGTGGTGCAGTTTAAAGGGAAATCAGCAGAGGGCGCTGCCTCTTCAGATGGGGTTATGTCTGCATCCAGGTGGTGGCTTCACATGACAGACTGTCACTGTGCAGAAGGAGGTCCTTGTTTATGAGTAAGGAGTTTCAATAAGGTCCTGCAGGGGACTTGTCCTGTGAGTTTGGTGCACTCCAGAACCAAGCGTCGTTTTCTCCTATGAACATGCTTCCTGACACCTGCTCAGTTCTGCTGCTCCTCTTCATGCTCAGTAAGTTCATTTACCCTAGGTGTGGATGATGTCATTTTCTTATAACTCTGGAAGTCTTTATGTTCTTCCTTACATAGAAAATTTCTCATTATCTATTTATTTGTTTATTTATTTTCAGGGAGGAGCAATGGCGACTCAGTGACCCAGACAGAAGGCCTGGTCACTGTCACAGAGGGGTTGCCTGTGATCATGAACTGCACCTATCAGACTACTTACTCAGATACTTTCCTTTTCTGGTACGTGCAATATCCCAACAAGGCCCCTCGGCTACTCCTGAAGAGCGCCACAGACAACCAGAGGACAGAGCACCAAGGGTTCCAGGCCACTCTCCACAGGAGCAGCAGCTCCTTCCACCTGCAGAAGTCCTCAGTGCGGCTGGCAGACTCTGCCCTGTACTACTGTGCTCTAGGGACACAGTGAGGGGGACTGCAGGGGAAGCTGCACACTAACCCAGGTGCAGGGGCTGAGGGGAGTGGCCTGTGAGGGAGGGCTGTGTGTCTTCTCTAAGTGGGGTTTACCCAGCCACTGAAACACAGCAACACATCTCAGGTCAAATACCTAGAAAACCAGGACTTTGTGAATAATCTGACAGGATGGGATGGAAGTCATTGCCACAGACAACCTAGGCTTTGATCCTCAGAAATACTGTTCTCTCCCCTAAGTGGAGGATCTCACAGAAAACATATCAAGGAGAACCCTGACATGGAATTTATCTCTACCTAGATGTCTTACAAAATTTAGTGATTTGTCTTCTCCAACAATCTTCTGTAATTACCCCATAGATTTATGACCAAATGAGGAACATAGATTCTAGTCTTTAAAAATCTGCTTTAAAGTCCAGAGTGCTAAATACTTCACCATGGGAACTGGATTTTTGGAGCCCGTACTCTATGGTAGGATACCTTGCTCAGCCTTGTTGTAGGAGGGAGGGCCTAGGTCCTGAGTCAATTTAATTATGGCACACTTTGTTGACTATCCAAAGGAGGCCTTATCCTCTCTGAGGATGGGGGTTGGATGATTGAGAGGTGGGGTGGATAGGAGAAGAGGAGTGAGAGGAACTGTGGATGGTATGTAAAATGAAAACAAAACTTTTCAAATAAAATAATCTTCAGTCTCATTTGGAGGTAATTTAGATTCTTCTTCTCCTTGGTTCATGTTACAGAGGTTCAACCTAACTTCCAGTCTCGGTTACTTCATTATTACTATGGAGACACACCATGACCAAGACAACTTATAGAAGAAAACATTTATTTGGGTATTTGATTACATATTTAGAGGGTGAATTCATGACCATCACAGTAGGGAGCATAGTACCAGGCAGTCAGGCATGTCCCTGGAGCAGTAAATGAGAGCTTCTAGCTAATCACAGAAAGAGGGAGGGAGAGATTGAGCTTGACTTGGGCTTTAAGATTACAAACCTCACTACCAGTGACACACCTCCTCTAACTGGGTCACACCTCATGATCTTTCCTAAATTGTCCACCAACTGGGAAACAAGCATTCAGGATATCATCACACTCTTCAATAGACTTCACTTAGTGAGGGTGCTCAGGAAACACAGCTGTTGGCACTCTGCTGCTGCTGCCCTGAGAGGCAGCTCCTTGTCTTTCCTACATACTGTGTAGAGGCCGAAATACTTTTCCCTTACTGTCTGCTCTCTTCCAGCATTGCACTCTAGTTAAATCCTGAGGACAGGGTATAGTCATTCACCTGGATTGAAGTTAGGTTTTCTGACAAGTCTTCTGAAATATGGGAAAGGAGGCCAAGTTTTTGATCCATCTCAATTCTGAAAACAAAATCCTGAATTAAAATAAAATGGTTTAGTACTCATATCTATCTCTCCATAAAGGAAGAAAGATTTGAAATCAAAGACCATGGTGTCTCTCAAGAAAGACTCATATTTTTGTACACAAAGAGTAGCACCAAAAAAGATACACACCTGTTACTAGATAGAGCCAAACAAAACCGTCATCAAAGAGACTAGAAGACTCCATGAACCTGCTGATGGGAGCCAATGCAGAGTCCCCTGGCCAAACAATGGGCAGAGATAAGGGAGTCCTGCAGAAAAGAGGGAAGAAGTATGGGGGGAACCAGAGGGTTCAGGGAGCCTTTAAGGCTCTGACCTAGGTCCTCTGCATATGTTATGGCTGAGGGCATTGTCTTCTTGTAGTATTCCTAACGGTGGGATCAGGGGTTGTCTCTGACTCTTTTGCCTGCTTGTAGGACCCTTTACCTCTTAATGTGTTGCCTTGTCCAGCCTTGATGTATAATGATATGTGCCTGGAATTATTGTAGTTTATTATGCCGTATTTCATAACAGGTCTTTCTTTGGACCGTCAGCTCCCAAATAATGACCATAACACTTCGTATTAAGTATGAAATCTTGGCCTTAGCTAAAGCTTGTTCCCAACTAGCTCTTAAAACTTAACCCGCTTATATTAATCTACATTTTTCCATGTGACATAATCTCTCTCCCCCATTCTGTATATCTGACTTCCTTCATATCTCCCTGGAGAATCCCCTGCCTCAGGTTCTTCCCAGAGTTCTTTACTGCCTGGAATCCCTGCCTATCCTTTCATGCCCAGCTATTGGCAGCTGAGGTCTTTATTAAACTATCAGAAGGCACCTGAGACAGATGAGGTAAAACAGCAATACATCTTTACACAGTGAGATCAAATATCCCACAGCATGGTTAATGTCCCTGTGAGGCCTACTTTTTTGAGGGGAGACAGAGGGTTTTGGATCTGGGGGAGATGGGAGGTGGAAGGAGAGAATCTGAGAAAAGGAGAGAGAGGGAAAACTGCCATTGGAATGTAACATATAAGAGAAGAATAAAAGAATAAAGGCACAGAACATGTCATGATCACATCAGAGTAACTGGCCTGGTAATAAACGTACACTCTATGTTACTGGTTAGGGAACAAAATGGAGTGTTAAATTGCATTTCTCAACTCCAGAAACTACTTTGCTACAAGCTGCAAAATTACATGAAGTAGGATTACAGCTGATTATGACAAGATAATACCTGGAAGTAGCTAAGGCCTCCCAGAGGTCAAGCTGAGGCTCTAGGAGTCTTGGTGATATTGGCTTTTGATTATTAGCCATTTCCTCCTATGAATTTCTCATGTGTTATTGTAGATTTTTCATCATTTGAAATATCCCCTCTACTCATGGAATATTTAGATAATCTTCTGTGCTGGCAGCTATACACAGCTCGAACCCCAGTTCAAGCCTCCCTGTAATTATTGTCATTGGCTGCATCCAGCCGGGTCCATCCCCTTATCAGAGATCCCTCTGTATGCTCTTAGAACAGACTTAAGCATCCAGACTACCTGTTTCAGAAGGTCTATCAGATGTGCTAATTAAGCTTAACTTTCTCCTTTCCAAAGTCTTATCTCTAGTTTTAGATCCACCCTTAAAAATTAACTCAGAACTAAATGGTTCCTACTTACAGGTACATCCAGCTGGGGTGGAAGTTGCCTAGCCAAGTTGCCTAAAGACCAAGCACACTCACCAGAAATGGTAGGAGAGATAGGGGTCAAAGGGATAAAAAGGCAGTTTTATTTTCAGAGAAGGACAAGACAGAGAAGAGAAAAGAGAATGGAAGAACTAGATGGGTAAGAACTAGAGAGAAGTGAACTGAGACGGGGAAGAACTGAATTAAAGGGCTAGAAGAGTGTACTAGAGGAATGAGATAAAAGATGAGGAAGAGCCAGGTGGGGAAGAACAAGATGAGAAAGAAGGAGATGTAGGGGAGCTAAGATGGGAAAGAACTAGATAGATGAGGACTAGATGGGGCAGAACTAAGATGAGAGAATTGAGATAGAACAGAGAGGGGACAGCAGATAAATGTGGAGAGAAATCAGGCAAGAAAGGAGCTAGGCATGAGAGCAGAGTAGAAGCTGTGTAGAGAGACAACCATCACAGAATAATACAGTGCATGGACTACAGTGTTTTGTGTACATAGATTCATTTCATATCAACAAAGATTAAATTATCAGCTGGTTGTTTATTCTTCTTAGACCCTAGGAAGGTACTATCGAGGGGCTGGACCCCCATAGTTCCTGATACTACTTCTAATGATACAGCATAGGATAGAATTTCTGAGATGAGTGCTTGTCAAAACTAGAATGAATGCTAAATCTCATAAAAACCCCAGTGCCAGGCATGGGAAACCTCCCTTCTAGTTGTTGGTCAGGGCCTTCAAAAGTCTCCTTCAAATGAAATAGGCTATTGCCATTGTGTTGATTGCTTCATAGAACTTGTAGGTAAGACCCCTTTGATAATGGCACCACATACTTCAGACATAGGACTTGGAGAAATTTACCTAGAAATGAACTGAAGACTCTTCCCTCAGAATATGTTCTTGTAGTATATGCAAGATTCCTAGGGAGAAAAGCAATAAATAATCCTAACAAATCTTAAAGATTATGAACAAAAACAATGACCTCAATGGCAAGATATCCACAGGATGTATGCTGCACTCCCATTTTGGTATAAACTAACACATGTGTCTTATTGGACTTAACGCCTGCTCAGTAGGAAGTAAATCAGGCCCAATACTGCAAATCTAGTTAACTACCTATGTCTGAAGAGGTCATAGACCCTTGAGTAGAACCTACCATGGCCACTTTCCTAAGTCAATGAAGCGTCTAACAGTATTATAAATACTTACAATTAAACACACATATAAGAACAGTTCTCACCCCACATTAAAGAAGTTTCATTTTGAAGCAGATAGAGGTTACTCCAGACATCGACAACTGGTCAAAATGCAGAGAATAACTGGTTGTGAGGTCTCCAGTCCCAGTTATTACATCTAAAATGCAATTCCTACACATAAAGCTCAGGGAACACCACAGAAAAGCAGCAGGAGGGACTGTAAGAACCAGAGGACCAGGACACCACCTGAGAGGATGATATGAGGGAGAAAACTTATTCAGTATCAATTTGAATACAAACGGACAGGGTATAAACATTATAGAAATCAGTATGGAGCTTCCCCCAAATGCTAAACACACATCTACAGCAAGATTTACTCATACCACTATTGAGGATTTAACCTAAAGAGTCTAATCTTTCTACAGAGATACTTTCTTTTCTATGTTCACTGCTGCTCCATTCATAATCACTAGGAACTGGAAACACTTTAGATGTCCATTAACTAATGAGTGAATAGTAAAAATGTGGAACATATTACTCAACTCTTAAATGAAATTGTGAAATTTCAGGTAAATAGGTGGAGGAAGGGATGTGGGGAGGAGTAATTGACACTAAAGGCATTTTGAATAAATCAGTATGGAAAAATCTGTTATAGAAATTTCCTGAAACACATACTCCAACCATAGTTGATCTCAGCTATAATCTGTGAGTAGAAACACAGGCATAGAAGGCAGTTTGACATGATTATTTAGAAAAATACCAATAGCAGTTGCCCTAGGGCCTGTGACCTCCCAAACCATGGGATTTTTGGCCATGTCACAGTACTAGGCATGAATTCCCTCCTGTTGAGGAGGCTTCTAATCCAATCAGAAGGCATTGCTATTCTGTAGCAGTCAGGCCACTGTTGAACCCCTGAGCACGTATTGCTGGAAGTTCAGTACTGTAGCATGAAGCTAGATTTATGCATGTATAAATCATAATATGAGTATTAATGTGATAAATTTTAAGATATTCTTTGTAGAAGATGAGGTGATAAATCATCCAGACTGGAAGAATATTTAATGAGGGGATAATGAGGCACATGCTCCAGAGTCCCTTACCCAGGCAGACTCGAGATCTAAGGAGAGCCCAGTGGATGATCACATGGTCTTCAATTTTAAATTGTGTTCAAAAGCAAAACATTTTTAGGAGTTGTTTCCTGGATTCCCCTCAATTACGCAATTCATTTGTCAGGTAAAGATAAAATGGCCCAATGCATATCTTAGATCTGGCTCAGATGAATGTTGAGTTGGACTTATTTATATTACCCACTGTTATTCATTATACACACAGGTGTTGCCATCAAGATTTCACAGCCTTTGGCTAATGCTGTTTTACATTATGTTTATTTGCTTCTTGACTCCTTAACTCAAAGTCACGTTGGTTTACTTTCAGACAGTTTCTGATGTTGGAATCTGCATCTCCCCTGCTTACATTACTGTTTATAATACTTTTTCCAATATTATTTTCTGCTCTCACTATTTGCTGTACCACACATACACTCTGATCTGTCTAAAGAAGATTGAGTCCTCTGTGTTCTTCATTTTGCACAAAAAACGCCTCATTGAATGGTACCTATTTGGTTCCCAATGATGCACACTCTTTTTCTCACATACACACATTAACATATATACACACCATAAATCAGGAGGGAAAGGTGGGGGGGAGAGAGAGAGAGAGAAAGAGAGAGAGAGAGAGAGAGAGAGAGAGAGAGAGAAAGAGAGAGAGAAATATGAGAATTGTGGTAGTGACATTGGAAGGCTATGCTGATAATTCCTGCCTCCTGGTAGTCCATGAATGATATAGTCTTCTCCTGTGGGCAGGGCCTAGAATATGGCAGGTGACACTTCTGAATTCTGTTATATTTTAAAAGAAAGGCAAAGGGACTACAAAGGAAACCAGGTCTCTCATTAGACTGATGTATGTTGACTTTGACTTTGAGTTCATCAATGTGAAGATTGTCCCCAATATCATACAATGTTGGGGGACATTACTAGCTCTAATACTGTTTGAGACAGTGATGGGTTGAGATGTGGTAAGGTCAGCTGTAAGTTATTTTTGAAGAGATTCCAAGCTTGCTTTTTATTACTAGTCTCATTCCTTAAGCAGCCAACTTTTTGGTTATGTTTTTAGAATGCATATTCTCTGATGTTATGAACTCACATTGCATTGTTTCCCGCCTTCTCCACACACAATAGCATACCAGCACTGCTGTCCCTGTCACTCTGGATGCAGAACTCCTATATTAGCTTTCCCCAATCCACTTCCTTCTTATGTGATCATGTTTTTAATCAATATTTAGAACAAAAGTTTATTGGAGCAGGAGTACCCCAATTTTTAAAATGCATTCCAAAACTTTGAAATCACTGTGTTTATACTCACACTGTCATTATGTTCCTGATTCTTTTCTTTTTCTACTGTGGTGATTTTACTTAAATTGTTTCCTGGGTGAAGGTTCTTGAGTATGAGAATGGGTCTGTGTAAATGTGCGGTATTCATGTACAGGTTCTGAGGAGGACAGAGGAGAACATCAGGTCCCCTGGAGCTGGAGTGACAGGCAGCTGTGAGCACCTGATCTGGATGCTGGGGAGGGAACTAAGGCCTCCTGGAATGACAAGGACCCTTATCTGCTGAGCCATCCCTCAGACCCAGCAAAGTGTCTTTAGTCAGAACACATACCTGTTTCCTAAACTGAACCTTCAGCTGTACTGGGCCAAGCTCTGGGATTCCAGTTGAAGAGACAGAGAAGGGATTGTATAGGCAAGAGGGTTTAAAGACATGAAGGGAAACACCCAGACACAGCTGGGAGCTCATGGACTCTAGACCAGCAGCTAGGGAGCCTGCATGGGGCCTACCTGGGCCCTCTACATGTGGGTGACAGTTCTATGGCTTGGTCTGTTGAGGGGCCTCTAGCAGTGGGACCAGGATCTGTCATTTGGAGCCTATTTCCTAAGGTGGGATGCCTAGCTCTTCCTTGATTCAGTGGGGGAGGGGCTTGGTCCTGCCTCAGCTTGATATGCCCTGCCTTGTTGACTCCCATGGAGAGCCTTACCTTTCTGAGGAGTGGATGGGGGGAGCAGTAGAAAAGGACTTGGGTGGAGGAGAGGAGGGAAAGGGAAACTGTAGTGGTTATGTAAGATAAGGAAGAAAATAATTAAAAAACACCCCAAAACATAACCTTTAGATTTTGCTTCTCACATCTTTTCCTTGGGTATTTTGATGGCATTGTGTAGAAATCTGGGAACTACGCAGTGTTCTGATTCCTATGTCCAAGGTACTTGTTTTGAAATGTGTAAATATACTGTAATTTTCTCACTCTAAAGTATCTTTTTATCCCATTTCTGTTCATAACTTTATATTCTTCTTTCCTAAAAACTCAGGAGTTTCTACTTAGAAAGGATTAAGCTTCCTTTGTGCATGATGAAAGCCTTGGATTCACACTCAGGAGTCAGCAAAGACAAGAGGAAGTCTACTGCAGCTGTGGTCTTGTTGTTTCTCAAATGGGCCTCTAGAGGATGCTCCTTTCTAAAAGGTAAATGGCATTTTCACAGATTAGAATAAACTCACAGAATCCTTCCTTCTCCCCTCCCCTGCCCTGTCCCTCTCCCTTTAGAGCCTCTCCTGTCCCCTTTGACATTACATTTCCTGTGTTCTACTACCCTACTGCTTTCTCCTAAGCTCTTTCTTCTTTGCAGGGAAGAGGGATTTAGTGGGTTCTAGGAAGAGTTGTAGGGAGAACAGGGTGGTGGTGATGGATATGATCTGAATACATTATGTTCATGTATGAAGTTACTAAAAAGTTATTTTTAAACCACCTCTACTGCTTCTGTAGATCTTCTGACAAAACATACTTTATGCAGATGTCAGAGTCAGGCCAAGGGAAGAACAGTGTCTCTTCCTCATTGTCTCTTCATTGTCCGGATGACAAAGGTATCTAAACCTCCTTAAGCCCAGAGCAACCCCTGCCTACCTCTCCCAGTCTCCATGCTGTTCATGTTTCATTTCTAGTCTCATTTCTGAAACAATCATCTCTATAGTGAAAACTTTGAAATGCATTCCTCCACTGTTATGAACACTAGTGGATTGTTCCCAGAAGTCATCATGTGCAGCAGCATACCAACCTGCTGCTGCCCCTGTCACTCTGGAACAGAGGACTCCTATATTGGTTTTCCCCACTCTACTTCCTTCTTATGCTGTCATTGAAAGTTTTCTGTACCCTCATAGTGGGTTTCTCCAGCGATTCAATAGGTCATATCAGGCCAGTTAATAAGACCAGGTTTAATGTGAGCAAAGCAATTCCAGGTGACTCTCAAAAAAAGAAGCCGAGAGAAACCACATTGCAGGTCTAGAGACTTTGTCTTAAATATGTGTAGATGTGGTCTTGAGCATCTCCAGGGAAGAAGCCCAGCATTGGTGGGCTTTCTGAGGGGGAGGATCTGGAATGGGAGGAGTAGAGCCTGTGCAGAGATTCCAACATTTACCACAAACCTTTACTGGTGCAGGAGTATCCCACTTTTAAAAATGATTCTAAAAATATTAAACCATTACATCTATACTTACTCTATCATTATGTCACTGTTTGTTTTGCTGCTGCAGTGATTTCATTTAAATTCTTTCATGGGTGAAAATTCTTTTTCAAAGTGTATGAGAGTGGTTCTTTGTATGTGGATGGCACCGGTGTACAGGTTCTCAGGAAGACAGAAGAGAGCTTCAGTGCCCAGGAGCTGGAGTTACAGACAGCTGTGAGCCACCTAAAGTAGATGCTAGGGAAGGATCTAAGGCCTCATGAAAGTACAAGGACCCTTGTCTGCTGAGCCATTCCTCAGGCCCCAGTAAAATATCTTTAGTAAGAACATGCATCTGTTTCCTGAATTAAATCTTTGGCTTTGTTTCTCTGAATGTGTCAGGTTCTGTGCAGCTGAGATATTTTCTCCTTGGGAGCAGATGGTCCTCTCCTGTTTCCAGCATCCATAATTCCACACAACTTCAGTGTCATCTCAAAATGCACCTCTCCTACCCACACTTCACTCCACCCAGCCTCTTAGGCAGGTCTGCTTTGGGAGGAGCTTCAGGCTCAGAAGGCTGGGAGGGAACTCTGCAGTGTCTGCCCTGGCAGGGGTCCTGGGTGGAGCTGACTGGTTGCAGGAGGAGGGACATTCAACAGCCATCCTGACACCACAGCCCAGGGCTTGGTTCCTTGCTTCTGTCTCCAGCAGCCAGACAAGCACCATGAAGAGGCTGCTGTGCTCTCTGCTGGGGCTGCTGTGCACCCAGGTTTGCTGTGAGTCTGGCTGTCCACATTCAGGGGACAGGGAGGATTCTGTCAGCACATGGAGGGAGGGGAAGCAGCTCAGGAGTCCTGCAGAGCTCCCACCTTCTCAGAGGACATGGGGTGTGTTTAGGGTTCTGTGGATGCTCAGTGACCCCATCTGTGTCTCTTTCTGTGTTTCTAACCAGGTGTGAAAGGTCAACAAGTGAAGCAGAGTCCTGTGTCCTTGGTCCTGCAGGAGGGAGAGCATGCAGAGCTGCAGTGCAACTTTTCCACCGTTTTGAACAATGTGCAGTGGTTTCACCAAAGTCCTGGAGGACATCTGAAGAGCCTGTTTTACAATCCCTCTGGAACAAAGCAGAGTGGAAGACTGAAGTCCACGACAGTCACTCAGGAACGTCGCAGCTTTTTGTACATTTCCTCTTCTCAGAGCACAGACTCAGGCACTTATTTCTGTGCTATGAGTGCACAGTGCTCCCCACACACCTGCAGCAAGTACACAAACCTGCAGCTGGTGGGTGTGGCTCTTCCCTATCATATGACATCAAAATTTCACCACAGTTTATCTGCTTGATTCAGTATCCATTTTCTGTATAGGTAGAGCTTTAACTTCTGGTAAGCTTTTGCCTATGTAGGTTAAGGATTTGGGTCTTTAAATTCTCAATACATACTCCCTCCTGAATCATAAAAATTCATCTTAGAAGTAACTGAGAACTTATAAGTAAAATTTTACAGATGAGTATATTGTATTTATGTATTTTGGAATAAATATGATTATACACATATGTATAACAATGATTAATGAAATAAAAAGCCATAAAGTTGAAAGAAAGCAAGGAAGGAATATAGGAAGTTTTGGATGGAGGGATTGACATGATTATATTATAATCTCAAAAATAAAGAAATGATAAAATGAGTGAAAGGAAACTAAAGTTTATGGTTTAATAATCACCATGTGTAAAAACAGTCTATATAAGGGGTCGATAAATTTGATGTGAAATCCAAACATTTGTTTATTTTATAAGCTCTATTGTAAATAACAAGCACTGTCATCTCCTTTTGTCCTATGAGTGGCTTCTCTCACTCTCCAGAATGAGGTAGTTTTTGACTCAATAGAAAGATGGTGAATCGTGGCGATGCATGGAGAAAAGTCTGGAAGGGGAAGAGAGAATCTAGGCTACTGCTGACCTCAACAAAGACACATTCAAATTCCAAATCAAAAACATTGGCTCCAGAGAAAGATTCAATGCAATTCTTTCTTCAAGGTCTGATCTTCTAAGCTCAGGGCAATGTGGAGTGAAGAACTTATTTGTCCACAGAGGGGCAGTGCTGCTTCAGAGCAGGTGAAGGTTGTGGCTCTTCACACACTCCTCAATAAGCCTGAGTATCAAGTATCAGTATCTCTTGTGTCCTTAAGTTTAACTAGAGAAGAAAACATGTATCTGTCTAGCTGTTTACCTAAATTATACCTGTTTATCCTGGGGCCCATAGTGTGGACAAACAGATTTGCAAGTGAACACTATGAAGACACATGCTATCTTTCATGGCTGGGGCCATATCACCTTCTCTAATGTACATTTCTAAGGTTGTTGCCCACACTCAGTACAATCTTCTGATACACTGATATAACCTCTGCCTAGGATTATGTTGTATATCCTTTCCACTGGGAAATCCACTCATGGCTTGAAGCCAGCCCAGTCTTCTCCTCCATCAGGATCTTCTCTGGCTGGATCAGGAAGCAGTGTCCACACCCTTCCTTCATTGTCCTGTCTAGACACACAGGTGTCTTCCATAGGCTTCAGTTTTCTGTTCTTGAGTGCTGAGCCTAGAATGAAGATTAGAACAGTGTGTGTCATGAAAGACACCCGGGCACTACTGTACAGTAGGCAGTAAGGCACTCAGCAAATACACAGGACATCTTCCTCATCCTGTTCAACTTTTTCAGGTTTCAAGTGCCTATTTTCAGTCATCTGATATTTTAAATCTAGTGAAAACTTTAGAAATAAGAAGACCATTTGTTTTAAACCACCCCTTCTTCATGGTAGTGTCAGAAATTCCCCACCACTAATTGTGAGCATTTTTGTCCAGAATCTCCCTGCTGTCCATGCCACTGGTCTGTTTTCACTGAGCAACCATCTGTGTCATCAGAATGACTGTGCAGGTTTCAGTGCTGTGTGGTGCTGCCATTTAGATATGCAAAAGAAAAGGCACACATATTTCATTCCAGTGAAAAGGTTAAAGCTTTTGAGGGATGCATATGTATGTACAGGAGAAAATATAATGTGTGTGTGTGGCTCAGCAATATTTGTGATTTGAGGCTTTAGGACATCATGGACGGTATTGCCCATAGATGACGGAGGTGGAGTACACTGGATAGATGTCTGCTGCAAGGAGTGAAGGAAAAAGAGAAGACACCAAGATGTAGAAAAAGGAATGAAAAATCCCTAGGATGCTGAAGTATAATCTATTTGGATAGAAGTTTATTATTTTCTTCTTTTTTTGTTCTTTCCCTTCCTTTCTTCCTTCCTACCTTCCTTCCATCCTTTTTCTTTCTTTCTTAAGACAGCTCCAGGTATCCAGACTGCCCTCAAGCTTGTTACATAATGAAGTGTCTTTCAATTTCTGATTTTTCTGCCTCTGCCCTGCAAGTTCTGGAATTAGGTGTGTGGACCATGTCCAGTGTATACATGCTGGCAGCCAAATCAGGGTCTTGGAGGTGCACTCTACTGACTGAACTACATCCTCAGTCCTTTCTTGGAAATTTGTGGAACATGGGCCATTGTCTACTGTTGGGCTGTGATTGACCTGTGATGATGTCACATATACAACACCACCCTCTCTGTGCTGTAGCTTCCTCACAGTCTTTTAACTCCTATTATTTACAGCACAGAGGCTCTCTATTTTAGCAGATGCTGTTTCATTTATTCTCCACTTACACTCGATGCCTTCTTAAAATCAATATATGAATCCAAACTGACTTTAATGTTTGTATTTCATCTATGAAATTAGATATGAGGAAGATACTAAGTGATTATTTGAATTTCAAAATGAAAGCAGTCAAACTTATACATTTTTAAAGGTATGTGTCCTGTGCAGGTTGCAGAACGTTTTCCATCCTCTCTTACTTATCTAAAGATGCAAGCTTTCCCTGTATTATATTCTACTCATTTCTAATTTCTTTCCCACAGGTTTAATCTTATATGTATTTAGGTAACCTTGTCATTGGTTTATAACAATATAATGAAATTTTAATGAATTTAAATCAATCATTTGTTCTTTTGTAAATTTGTTTTTTTTTTATTTTATTAAGAGATTTTCTATTCATTTTACATACCAACACAGATTCCTCCCTCCTCCTACTCCCCAGCCTTCCCCACAAATCAATCATTTGTAAGGCCATGTAAACATTGAAATGCAAACAATGACTATACAATAAGTTCTCTTAGGTTGAATGGAGCATATTCTGTATGTTTTACTTGTTCATGACCTTGTCTCATAATGGGATATTATATCTATTCCGTGTCTTGATATGTCTTATGAGTATTTTATTTGCCATAAAACCCAAATGCTCTGGGTCTGAACAGATTGCTCTATGGTCAAGCACACTTGGTGTACTCATGCTCACCTTGTTTCTCATTTTGCTTTGCCAAAATTTTGTCTGCCTTAGGCTCACACGGGCTTTGTGCATACTATCACAAAATCTGTGCACCTGTCCTGCTACATCCAGAAGATACCATTTCCTTGTAATCATCCACCACCTCCTGCTCCAACACTCTTTCTGCTTTTTCTTCCACAGTGATCCCTGAACCTTGGGAGGAGGGATCAGCTATGTGATGTAGATGTCCAATCAGGGCATTCCATTCTACAGCCTCTTATTCTATGTATATTGGATGATATGAGGCACAGTGTCAGCCATCTACAGTGATTAGTTTCTCTAATGAATATTGAGATTACCATTAATCTATGTGTGTAACACTAATTCATTAGGAGTTGGATTAATACTATGTCCATTTAGTAGACTACTAGTAGTAAATTCTCTCCCAGGACACGATATGCCTAGCCAGAGATAATTGACTCGATAATGGTGCCAGGTGTGGGTTTCATATTATGGAGCATTATCAGAGAATGGTTGGTTATTACCAAGATGTTTGTGCAACTACTGTACCAATGGGCATGTCTTTCCAGGCCAGTTCCTATTGTTTCTCACAGTGATCACAGCTGGGTGAGACAGGATTGCTTTTTCTCCTCTGGTAGCATGCATTGCACATTCCAGCAGTATGGAACCATCCACTAGGGATGAAGTTTCCAGCTCACTACTAGCTTACTTTGTCGATGCTCTATGTTGCAAGTATGGGATATCTTCAACAATAGGTGCTTACCACCAAATAACCAATAGCAGTTTAATGTCCTATAGTGTTCAAAAGATGTCGTCTATGGGACTACACTGTCCAACAGTCGTGGGTGTTCTGGTTATTTTTTGTCAAATTGATGCAAACTAGAGATATCCAGGAAAAATAGCTCCAGTTGAGGAACTGTGCTCCTAAATTGAAACGTGAGCATGTCATGGAGTCATTTTCTTCATGCTTGATGTGGGAGGACCCGCCCATTTAGGGCAGTGCTGTCCTGGTTTGAGAGTCCTGGGCTGCATTAGAAATCAAGCCAAGTAGGTCATGGACTGTGAGCCATTAATTGGTGTTCCTTCATTTTCTCTGCTTCAATTCCTTCCCTGACTTCCCTCAGTGATAGATTGTAATCTGGGAATGGTACCACATAAATTACTCTTTCTGCCCCAAGATGTTTTTGTCAGAGTTTTATCACAGCAGCAGAAAATAATTAATACAGAAATTGATATTAGGAATACAGAAAGTTGCTTTGATGAACCTGACCATGCCTTTGTGGAGGATTGTGGGTGTATTTTGGAACTTTGTTCTATAAAAGAGTGCTGAGTTGGTATTCCAATCCTTCCATTGGAAGTCTTGTCTGGTTACAAGAGATGGTATGTTCAGGTTCTATATTTATCCCCATTGTTAGAGTCACCCCCTTAGATTCCTGTGAGTTTCCATTGTACTAGGTTTCTGACTCATCCCAGAGATGCTCTCCTCTGGATTCCATTTGTCTCTCTCAGTGCTCTCTCCCTCCATCCTCCCCCAATATGCTCCATCCTGTTCTCTTCCACAACCCCACATCTAGACCCCTCCATCTACTCACTCTTGATGTCTGTTCTGTTTCCCCTTCACAGTGAGATTCATACCCCAGATTGCCTTGATCCTTCCTTGTTACTTAGCTTCTCTGGGTTGGTGGAGTGTAGCATGGTTATCCTTTACTTTACAGCTAATATCCTCTTGTAAGTGAGTACATACCATGTTTGTCTTTCTGAGTCTTGGTTATGTCATTCAGGATGATCTTTTCTAATCCCATCCATTTGCCAGCAAATTTCATGATGTCATTTTTTTTAACAGCTGAGAAATACACCATTGTGTAAATAAAAAAAAAATGGTTATTTAAAAGTTGTACTATTGTTTATATTATGATATGAAAATAAGATTTTAGAGATCAACAATAAAGGAAATATTGTGGCTAAATAAAGCTGTTTTATGTGTCCAGTTGATAAGGGGTCAATTGTGATGGTTAATTTTTGTCAACGTGACACAAACTAGAAATACCCAGGATGATGGAAGCTCAATCATGGAATTTTATTTGTTATACTTGTTAGGAGGCATGTTTGTAGACATTTTCTTCATTAACAGTTGACATCAGAGGGCCCAGCCTCACTGTGGGCATTCTCATCTCTGGGCAGGAGGTCCTGGGTTGTATAAAAAACAAGATGATCAAGCCTGGGGGAGCAAGCCAGTCAACAGATGTCATGTATGTTTCCTGCCACTGTTCCAGCTTGAATTTCTGACTGGTCTTACTTCAGTGGTGGACTATGATCAGAAATGTAAACCAAATATATCATTTACTCCCTAGGTTTAATCTGGTAATTATGTTTATTTATCTTATAGAAATCATGTATGGTCAGCAGAGATGGGTTTTTCCATTCTCCCTTTTAAGTGCTGCCTCTTTTAACTACCAAGAAAGACAGGAAGCAAAGAAAAGTCTATGATGAGCTACATTGTTTCTCTCTGTACAAGGAGCTTGTGGCCTATGATCATACAAAACCCCATTTCCTGCTTGAGGCAATGTAGGAAACACAGTCACTACACGTGCAGTGTCAGGCACTCAGACACTTAGCAATGATATAAGGACGAGGAGACACACTCACAGAGAGGGACATGTGCCTCATGCCTCTCCACAGCCTGCTCTGTGTGCTGGTGACCTTGGCCTTCTCTGGTATGGATGGCTCACATATAGTTAAGTATACACAGGAAGCTTTGCCCTAGGCATGTAGCAGTTCACGTGACACATGATGGGGAACAGGGACTGCAGACAAGCGAGAAGAATAAGTCTTTAGTTAGGTTTGTCTTGGGTCTCAAGGTATCAAATACCAACAGTGGTTAATGCACACTATCACAGAATACAATTTTTTCTTTCTTTTGATTTTTCTGCAGGATCCAACTTGAGCCAGAAAGTGATTCAGGTCCAGTCAACCACAAGCACACGGGAGGGGGAAACAGTCACCCTGGACTGTTCATATGAGACAAGATCAAACTTTTATCATCTTTTGTGGTACAAGCAGCTTCTTAGTGGAGACATGATTTTTCTTATTGGCCAGTTTTCTTCTTTTACACAGACTGAGAAGAGCAGCCGCTACTCTGTCGTCTTTCGGAAATCAGCCAAGTCCATCAGCCTTGTCATTTCATCCTCACAGCTAGAAGATTCAGTCAAGTATTTCTGTGCACTCTGGGAACGCACTCACAGTGTTTGAAATGATAGTATAAGCCCAACAAAAACTGGAGCTCCTTAAGCATAGCCTCTCTCAGGGAGCCCTGATGAGAAGCCCACCTGCACATCCCAGACAAGACAGTCCCAACCATGGCTCCTTCCTCTGTGGTCTGCATCAGAAGTGTGTTTCTGAGTAAAACCTCATATTATGAAATTTATAATCAGTCTTGGTGAGTGTCTTCCTATTAATTCTTTGTCTTGAAAGTATTTAGCTAAAAATAGCCCACAGAAAGCACCTGTAGTATTCTCTGTAACTGGGAATCTTACATCAAAACAATCTGAAGCATTAGATTTTCTTTAAGTTGGTAACAGCACATAGCTCAGACTAGGCATCTGGAAAAGCAAAGATCATAATTTCCTTGTGAATCTGAGAGAAGCAGAGCCATCATGCGTGAAGTTTTCAGAGACACATTAGGAGGAGTTCACCCCATGAAACTGCTGGTTGTGGGGAGTCCCTACAAATCGCTGTCTTTGCATCTGGTACTGAGCCTGAGATACAGAAGGACAGCTAGACCAGAATAAGGAAGGATGGCAGCATAAGGGCAGCACCTGAATGGTAAATTGAGTTGAAACCTCATTGGAATCATATGTGCCTGGGCCTGAATCAACTGAGGTACATAAAAATATAACTATATACAAATATATCCCACCTGTTTCTCAACTCCTCTGCAGTTGATTTTTCCATGACCATCCTCCAAACAAAACAAAATGGGGAATAAAATTCTGGGAAATGTGTTTCCAGATATTTTTTCAAAGACTTGTTTATTTATTTTACATTGTTTGTGTAACATTTTCCTGCATGTATGCATGTGTACTGTGTGCATGTGAAAACAAAGCCTTTGTCTTCTATTTTAGCTGTCTCATTCTCTTTAGTGTCCACACCTGAGGATTTGTGAGGTTAGGTGGATATCATAGTGGGAAGTTGTCTCATATATTTTGTGTTTATTCACTGTGGTTTGTCATCTGATGGATGTGTCTTCTAACTTTCTTGTTCTGTTTTCTCCTGTTTGTCTCATGTGATTTCTCCTGGTGATTTGTCTTTACCTAGATTTATTACCTATTTCTATTTAACAGGGAATGTGCCTGAATTACCAGACATCATGACTCAGCAGAAGTCCCAGTGCTGACTAATAGTAGAAAACACATAAGGCACTTTTCCAAATCCCCAATAGAGTTCAAAGACAGTGTTTGGGTGAAAATGCACTTCTTTTGAGTTAACATTTAAATCATAAAATGAATACAGAAAGTAAAAAATGAAAGGAGGCCTAAAATTAAAATGAGAAAGGAAGCGTGTGAGTCACAGTTTTGGACAGCAGAGATATTGTTGTAAGACTTGAGTCATTAAGCTTTGACAGCAAGATTAAATTATAAGACAGCAATTTAACAAATTATAAACATAAATACAATCTTCTGGAAAAGACATGAATAAGACACTTACGAACTCACAAAAGCAGTGTCTACCAGCACAAGATTGGATCTTTCAACATTGTCATTGTCCAGGGGTTCAACCCAATCTGAGGAGCTACATTCTGTTGTCTGTTGGTGCTCACTTGGGGAGGAAAAGTCATATTCCTCAGTGCTGTAATACTGATAACCAGTTGTCTTTATTCAAGTAACTCCACTGCCCAGGTCCATGCTCATGGCAGAAAACCTACTAAGGTATAGTGGGCCACAAGGAAAAGATATAAATATAAGTTAAAAATGAGACTTTTTGGAAAGAAGTTTCAGGGGTGAGGGAGGATAGTCAGAGAGGATAATTAGGGAATACTATCAAAGCAAATAATATGTGTGTATAAAAGTGTACAATAATAATAATAAATTTAAAACAATGAAATACCCAGCATCATGAAATAAAAGGCATCCAGCACACAGTCATTGATCCATCGTCTTCAGGATGAGGGTCTTTCTCCTTCTGCTTGGGTTGATTTTATATCAGTCCCTACAGAAGGGAAAGGCTGCTAGTGTCATGAATCCAAACAAGTTACCAGTTGGTCCTTCTAGAAGAGGATTTCTGTGATGAAAGACCACTTTTCTGTGAGGTGAGGTCCTGTTCTATTTTGGTGTGGGTTTCCTGTGATAAAACACAGATCAACCAGTCTCAATTAGAAAAAAAATATTTCAGATTATACTTCTAATTCATTGTCCTTCATTGAGGGAACCAAGTCAGAGTTCAGGGCAGGAATCCAGAGCCAGGAACTGAAGCAGAGATCATAGAAAATGCATTAGGACAGCTGGATTTTCTCTCTGTGGCTCTCAGAGAGACCTTGAAGGCAGACACTTCAATTCTGGCTACAGGTGGTGTTAACTGGCAGGAGCAGCTTCTTATACCTCTTTTGCTTGACTGGTTCTTTGTGGGGAAAGTAAGATCTCAGATAGTTTTCCTTTGCTTTATCTCTTTCTTTTGAATGACCTATTGTGGTTTTACCTTGCCCCTATTTTCTCTTATCTCAGAAACCCAACATCTAATTCCACGACTAACCCAAAAACCCTGTGGTAACTTCTTAGTCTCAAGGTAAAGTATCTGAAAACAGGGGCTAGAACATTGTCTCAGTAGTTAAGAGCACTTGTGGCTCTTCCAAAGGCCTTCCTCTAACCTCCAAGAGCAGCTAA
>NW_023413066.1:0-19957 GCF_903995425.1 Onychomys torridus
GTTTCCAGAGTTCTAGGTCCTTTGCTTTGAGGCTTGGATACAGTGATGCCGAGCCGGCTGCCTCCAGTCTGCCGGAAAGTCGGTACAGTCTTGGTTGTTCTCTGCTGTAACTTTCAAGGTTTTAGTTTCTCTGTTTTAAATTCTTAAACCGTTTTGGATTCTCTGTGTTGTAAAGTTTTATACCGTTTTGTTTTTCTCTGCAGGAAAGACTTAAACCGTTTTGGGTTTTCTCTGCAGGAAAATTCTTAGACCCTTCTGGTTTCGCCCTGCTATAAAATCGTATATGTTTTGTTTTCTCTCTGTAGTCAAGTCTTACACCGTTTTGGTTTCTCTCTGATGTAAATTCTTAGACCTTTCCCCCCTGTAAACTCGTGTACTCTTTTGGTTTCTGCTTGTTGTAAAATCTTACACCTTTTTTTTTCCACCTCTGCTGTAAAGTCGTATGCCGTTTTGGTTTTTCTCCGCAGGAAATTCTTACACCGTTCTTTTTATCCTCTGCAGTCAATTCTTAACCCGTTTGGGTTTCTCTGACTCTCTGCTGTAAATTCTTATATATTTTTTTTTTCCCTTCAGGAGAGTCTTACACTGTCTTACTTTTTTTCTTCTGTAAATTCTTGATTTCTCTCTTCTGTCAAATCTTATACATCTTTTTTTTCCCTCTACAGTAAAGTCTTACACTGTTTTGGTTTTCTCTGCAGGAAGTTCTTATACCGTTTTATTTATTCTCAGTAGTCAAGTCTTAACCCGTTTTGGTCTCTCTGCTGTAAATTCCTATGCCTTTTTTTTTTTTTTCTACTGTAATTTTTTTTTTTTTTTTTTTTTTTTGGTTTTTCCAAACAAGGTTTCTCTACGTAACAGTCCTGGCTGTCCTGGAATTGGCCTCAAACTCACTGAGATCTGCCTGCCTCTGCCTCCCAAGTGCTGGGATTAAACTAAAGGCATGGGCCGCCACCACCCAGCTAAATTACTATACCGTCTTGATTTATCTCTGCTGTAAAATCTTACACTTTTTCCCCCCCGTCTGCTGTAAAGTCTTAACCCGTTTTGGTTTCTCTCTGCTGTAAATTCTTCTACCTTTTTGTTTTGTTTTGTTTTGCTTTGTTTTTTGGTTTTGGTTGTGAGCCTAGCCTTAACAGCTGAGCCATGTGTTTATTTTTGCTTTTCCTCTGCTGTAAAGTCTTACACCATTTTGGTTTTTCTCTGCAAGAAAGTCTTACACACACAGTTTTGGTTTTTCTCTGCTGTAAGTCTTACACCAGTTTGGGTTTCCTCTGCTGTAAAGTTTTAAACAGTTTTGGTGTCTCTCTGCTTTAAAATCTTATACCGGTTTTTGGTGGCTTTTTTTTGTTTGTTTGTTTTTTGTTTTTGTTTTTTCTCTCTGCAGGAAAGTCTTAAACCACTTTGGTTTTACTCTGCAGAAAATTCTTTACGTCGTTTTGGTTTCTCGGCGACAGTTTTTCAGTCTTACACACTTTTAAACAACAGCCTTTTCCAGGAAGTTGGGGTACCATGAGGCAGAACCTGCCTCAGCCAGGGGCTCTTGGTGTTTTACTGTCTCAGCTTGGGGTCGAGTCCCACTGCCACCTGCTGCCCAAGTGTTGGCACTGCCCAAGTGGACCAGGTGTGGGGCTGACTGCAAACAGGAGAAGAAAATGAGGACAATTACATCGTTTTTGGTTTTTTTTTTTTAAAGCCCAAAGCAAACGCCTATGCCGAAAAGAAAAGAGTGAACATGTCCCCCAAGCAATGAGCTGAGGGCCTACCATGCAGCTAGGATCCAAAATCACTAGAAGTTGCTTTCTAGCGCAGCCATGGAGCTCTAGGGGAGGATGGAGAAACCACTGAGGGGCTGTCGAGCACCTGGGGCTTCTGCTGGTCCTTGCCAGGCCAGTACCTAGCACTGCCCATCTGCTTTTGGGGGCAAAGCAGCTTGACTACACAGCTGCCATGACAGGCCCATACACAGCTTCTGAGAAAGGCTTACTGGCAGTCAACACCCAGATCCAGGAAAAGCCATAAGCTGACATCCACCCAGGATGGGGAAGTGCCTAAGCTCCAAAACATCCCAACCATTACATAAGATAGCCAGATTCCTTGAGCCTAGCACACACCCATTTCCCCTTCTTACCAAGATACTCCTAGACAACTGTCAGCCAGTCAGGGTCCTGAACACTGGAAATCCCCTCACCCCAACCTCTGTTATGATAAAAATTCTACCCTGCCTGGGCTCAGGCCCTCACTGTTGCATTGGACAGACAGAGGGACCAAGCTTAGAGCTTGAAATAAAGGCTCTTTTACATACTGGATTTGGTCTTTATGGTGGTCTTTTGGGGGTCCCCAAGATCAGGGAATAACATCAGCCACAGCCAGGGCCCTGCAAAAACACACAGCAAAACCCACAAACAGCCACTGGCCCCAGTCCCCTAGCTGCTGCTAGGTCCAGGTAGCTCCTGGCACCCTCACCCCTCCCACCTAAAGAGAAGAAAGAAAAGAAAAAAGAAAGAAAAGAAAAAAGAAAGAAAAGAAAGAAAGGAAGGAAGAAGGAAAGGAAGGAGGAGGAAGGAAGGAAGGAAGGAAGGAACTTGTTTTTAGCCGAATTACTAAACGGTCTTATTAACAAAAAATCCAGAGCCAGATATCGGGGTGAAAACCAAGAGATCAAAGAAATAGGACAAGCCACAACCAACCTCTCCTTACCAACTCCTCAGCTTCCAAAGAGACCTACTTCCTGTATACCCACACCTATGTACCTTTCTGCCCTATCATCCTTTCTCTGCCCAGCTGCATCACTTCCTCTTCCTACCCAGCTCTGCCACTTCCTGTCTGTCTGTACAGATCTTCTTTATGGTTAACTAGTGTTGGGATTAAAGGCATGTGCCATTATGCCTGGCTCTCTGTTCCTACTGTGACCTTGAACTCACCGAGGTCCTGAAGGGTCTCTGCCTCTCAAATGCTAGGATTAAAAGCATGTGCTGCCATGGCCTGACCTCTATGTTTACTATAGTAGCTTGCTATTTCCTCTGATCCTAAGATAATCTTTATTAGGGTGCACAATATATTGGGGGACACCACACTTGCCTTCAGCACCAGGAGAAGTGCACTGGCTAGGCTTAGAAAACTCTAAAACTAGCAGTCACAGCCCAAAGCCACTGCAGGACATTTGCAGAGAGAAATCTGCTTCACTGCAAAATTGGAGGCCTGGCTCTGACTAGGTCGCTTCCTACCACTGGAACCAGCATATCAGTGCCTTTGCTCCCCAGGGATCTGCAGATGACCAGCCTTTCGAATTTGACCTTTGTTTTACAGCCAACTTTAGAAGGGAATAAGAAAGGAGATTAGTGACATGGTCAGCATCTGGGCAGCAACAACCTGGATCTTTGACCATTTGAGTCAGGACTTCTTGGGGCGCAGCCACACTCCTGACTGCAACAGGACCAGGAGGCAGCCGAGCCCTCCCACTCCCCTCAGCAGGCCAGATTCACCCGAGCGAGCATTCCCTGTTCACCAAGCTGGGCAGCCAGACACCCCTCTGGGCAGACACACAGTCTGGGAACAGAGACTGAGCTTAAAAAATGGGAGCTCTGGCAAATATTCGGTTGAACAGCAACAGCTTCAATTCTCTACGAAGACCCACTTTCCTTCCGATTTAGGATTAGGACTGGACCGCAGTAGATACTGTAAGAAGTTCTCCAGGTAAAACATCCATCTTGCCATATGGTCGTCATATCCCAGCTGTAAGTTTTAACTGTAATAAACTTAGGGGACCTAGTTAAACTTTTGGATGTGTTCTTATCTTTTTGGAGCAATCCTTGTGCTGTGGTCCCAGGCTCTGAATCAACCCAAGCAGACAAAAGTTCTATAAAGACAGATTTATTACCGGACAGCACTACAGAGAACTGATCTGTCAGGGAGGCAGAGCAGACTCAGTACCTGAACTGCGACCCCCAAAGCTCAGCGGGAATTTAAACACAAACCCCACAGACATCTGTGATGAGTTACAGTTGCATTTCCCCCCACCAAGTTCAGAGACTTAGGGGGGTTCTCTATGTGTTCCATCATTATCAACCGACTAAGAATGTAAGCTTTTCACCCAACCCATCAGATTCCTGTGTTCTTTCTCTTGTGAGCAACAGCCATAAGGTTTCAGGAGAACTCGCAAGAACTAAAGATGCATAACAACTATTTCTATGGATGAGGCAGGTCAGCTCTTGGAAGGTTCCCAGCTCCCCTAGAGCTTGGGAACCTGAACTTTGTTTCATCTTAAAGATAAAATGGAGTATAAAGTCAAAATGGCTTCCGGCAAGGTGCTTTTTCTTGTTCCCAACACTTGACCTTAGAAACTGATTTTTGACTAAACATTATCAGGTACCACCTACAAATACTGTTAATGGTTCATTACCAAAATACGGGTAGAACCATACCTTCTGCAAACCCGCTGTGTGATGGTTTTTACTGTCTGGTTTCCACTTTCACAACATAGAAAGCAGCTTATTTCTACCATGGCAGCCGCATTTCTGTGAACACACAGGGTGCTCTGTCTCAGAAGACCAGACACCTCCAGAGGACTTTCTGTTTGCCATCTGACTGAAACTGAAGAATCTCTTGAGCACTGAGGTCCCAGCCTGCCAGGTGCCTAGGAACTGTTTTCTTCAAAGAGTGGACTTTCTATTAGAGGACGTCTCCTGAAAAGTGAACTTTTATTAAAAGGTGGGCCTCTAGTTAAAAGACGGAAAGGGTCGACATTTATCTCAAGTTTGCACTTTTCTTAAAGCTTTTTCATAAATGCTCAGCTTTGATTTACAGTTGGACTTTTATGGAAAGGGTTGACTTTTATAAAAACGATTGACATTTATGAAAACAATACCTTTTAATTTGAAAGTTGCCCTTTTTATATAAAGGAATGACTCCTTATGAAAAACTGATCATTTTTGAAAAATGAACACTTTTTGTTCAGTTTGGACTTTTATGGACTGGATGAAATCATTGTTAAAAAGATGGCATTTTATGAAAAAAGACAGCTTGTTTAGAACAGAATAGACTTTTATGAAACAGAATGCTTCTTCATTAATGAAATTAACCTTTTGGGAAAATGGTGCACTCTTTATTTGAAGGGGGCATTGCATTGAAAGGGTTGACTCTCATTACAAAGGCTGACATTCTTATGAAAAGTTGAACATTTCATTTAGATCTGGAGGCAGGGAGATACATGATGAGTTTTTGGGAAATTTTCTGACTTATTTTTAAAATTAGTTTTAAGTTTTTCTTTCATGTATATGGCTGTTTTTCGTGTACATGCACAGACATACAAATAACATGTAGCATATATGGTTTCATATATGTGTATACCACATATATGACTGGTACTTGTTGAGGCCAGAGAAGGGTGTTGGATCTCCCGGGAACTGGGACCTAGGGGATAGCAAAGAGCCACAACATGGGTGCTGGGAGTTGAACCTGGTTCCTCTGGAGGAGCAGCAAACCCTGCTAACCACTGAGCCCTCTCTCTCTCCAGTCTCCCCTTCGATGATGCTCTTATATTTTGTTCATTTATTTACTGTATTTTGAGTAAATCCCCCACCCCAGCAGGCCAGATCCACAGAGGCCTTAGACATTCACCACCTGGGCAGCTGGACACCCTGCTGGCAGAAGCACAGGTCAGGAACAGAGACTGTGCTTTAAAATGGGCGATTCTGGCAAATACTCGGTTTGAACAGTGACAGCATCAAATCTCTGCAAAGATCCAGTTTCCAATTTAGGAGCCTGACGCTGCTTTAGATACTGCAAGTAATTCTCCCTTTAAAATATCAATCTTGCCCTTTGGCAAGCATTTGGTGACCATATCCCAACTTTGAGTATTCACTTTAATAAACTTAGGGTGACATAGCTAAACTTTTTGATGTGCCCTTATCTTTTTTGGAGCAATCCTTTACTTAAGGACTAATTTTGACTGAATGTTATAGGTTTTCATCTACAAGTACTGTATACCCTTCATTACCAAAATATAGTTAGACACAATACCTTCTGGCAACCCATTGTGTGAAGGCATTTACTCTGTTTAATTTTTTTCAATTTTACAATATAGAAAGGGTTGACTTTTTATAAAAACTGTTGACTTTTATGAAAATAATACCTTTTAATTTGAAAGTTACTTTTTTAATATAAAGGAATGACTCTTCATAAAATAACCTTTTTGAAAAAGGAACATTTTTTGTTCAGTTTGGACTTTTATGGACTGGATGAAATCATTGTTAAAAAGATGGCATTTTATGAAAAAGGACAGCTTGTTTAGAACAGAATAGACTTTTATGAAACAGAATGCTTCTTTATAATGAAAGTGACTTTTTATAAAAATTATATGCTCTACTTGAAGAGGGCATTGCATTGAAAGGATTGACTCTTCATTACAAAGGCCAATATCTTATGAAAAGTTTGAACATTTCATTTAGATCTGGAGGCAGGGAGATGCCTGGTGAGTTTTTGGGAGATTTTCTGACTTATTTTTAAAATTATTTTTTCCTTTCATGTGTATGGCTGTTTTTCGTGCACATGCACACATATACTTACACATAGTACACATGCCCTCTTATGACCTACAGGAATATGTGCAAGCAGAACACTGTATACATAATAAAATAAATCTTAAAAAAGAAGAATAAGAATAAGAATAAGAATAAGAAGAAGAAGAAGAAGAAGAAGAAGAAAAGAAGAAGAAGAATTAAATGGAAGTTTAAAAAAAAAAAAAAAAAAGAAACCTATTTACCACAAGGTCTCCCTGGGTGGCTTGCCATGCCTGCCTGATACTGGCTGTGCTGAAGTGATGGGCTTGGAATTTGCAGGCAGCCTCCTCCTGCCTCTGCAGGCAGATTGCTGGGAGTAGAGGTCTGCACCATGGCCCCAGCTCTGCTCTGTAAATGAAGCTTTTAAGCATAAAAAACTGAAACATGGACCAGGAACGGATGTCAGTGCCTATTTATTTTGAAACTGGAGGCTTTCAGAAAGGGGCGTGCACGCAGGGAGGGAGCAGTATCCCAAAGGTTTAAGTTATTTCTAAGGCTCCCTGGGGCCAAAGACAGAAGGGCAGCAGTCATGTGGGAAGGAAAAATCTGTTCCAGGAGGCCCAGAGATCTGCGCTTCCTGCTGTGGAGCACCAGGCTGGGGATCCAAGAGGCAGGGGCTGGGGCAGGGCGAGCCTGCATGGCAGTGCTTCCACAGGGTCCTTCTCTCCCACCAGAGCCTCTGGGTTCCGGCTTCCAGGATCACATTGTACTCCCCTAGAATCTGTATTCCAGGGCGAGCCACCAAGCCTGCCACCTGCCCAGGAAGAGCTCCTCCAGGTGAAGAGCAGCCTTCACTCAGTGAACACTCTCTCAATGGCCAGAAGCAAAGCATTGACCAAGGCTGCAAGGACCCCAGATCATGACCCCGCCAGGCCTGGGCACTGCAGTGTCCCAAGCCTCTCTCACAGACAAGGACCAGACATTTGGCTCCACAGCACCAACAGCACTCAGCAGGAGGACTTACACAGCTGCAGCCTTTTATAGAGATGCCTCACACGGATTATCCGTGACAGATTCTCAGTTTTACAAAGATTAGGACAGCAGCCCCTGCTTAACAGTTTGGGTAAAATGAGCAGGGCTGTCTCAACAGGTCAGCTGTAAAGTCTTACACCCTTTCAGTTTCTCTCTGCTCTAAAGTCTTAAACCGTTTTGGTTTCTGGGTGACAGTTTTTCAGTCTTAAACCGTTTAGATTACAATGTTTGCTTAGTAGATTGGGTACACTGAGGCATTACTGGGCTCTTTCCTTCTACAGTCCCAGAGCCCCTGCTGTCACTGCTGCACAGTCCAAGGGTGAGGGGTGTGAGGCAGACAACAAACTCTAGAAGAAAATTGATAAAATTATACTCTGTTTTAAAAGCCCAAAGCAAACGCTGATGCTGAAAAGAGAAGGGTGAACACATCAGCCAAGAAGTGAGCCAAAGGCCAACCATGCTGCCAGGATCCCAAAACGCTAGAAATTCTTCATCACCACCATGTGGTTTTGATGGACTGATGGAGAAACTACCTCACAGGATGCTGAGCACCCGGGGTGCCTCCTTGCAAGGCAGTCCTCTACCTTGCTAGGGAGGGACCTGATTCTTCCCATCAGCCACAGTCAGAGCCCTGCTAAAATGCACAGCAAAATCCAGAAACAGTCTCTTAGCTGTGCTGGAGCCTGGAAGACCCCAAGCACGCTATAGAAAAAAGCACTTGCCTTCAGTAAGGGGAAGTGTACAGGTTAGATTTAGAAACTCAAATTCACAGCCTTAGAGCCAAGGGCCGCTATTGCAAAGAGGACTTGTTCCACTGGGCACTATGAAGCTTCCAGAAATAAGTTGAGGTGAAGCATCCTGCATTGTGTTTGGAAGATAGGAACCTTTAGGCTATCCTAGGAATTTGGCCAGTGGAATCCACATGAATTATGATTTTTAAGAAAATTTCCAGTCTTGCTCAGTGGCCATGGCTGGCCTGGCTGTGCTGAAGTGACTGACCTGGAATTTGCACCCACCTTCCTCCCTACCTGTGCAGGTGCAGTGCTTGGGTTAAGGGTCTGTACAAATTGTTAACTAAGGTGTGGGAGCCCACAACTGACTCAGTTTCCCAGTTTGAATCTGAAGTCTATTCTGAGTCAACAGAGTTCAAGCTTGCTTGTTCCAGGGCTGTGAGACAGTCCTGATTAGCCCACAGGAAGGAACACCCTATCTAGCTAGATGCAGGCTGCTGATGCCAGCCAGAAGTACATCGAGATAGAAAACAAAACTGCCTGCTCCTTGACTCAAGGCAGGATAGATAGTAGTCAAATGCCTGTGCTGTGCATTGTTCTACCTCTGTCTTTCAAGACTGTATAAGCTGGCTGTGAAATCAACTCAGGGCTATCTGGCATTGACTGGCAGTCCTGACCCTTTCCTCTCTTCTTCATTGTCTCTACAATCTGCATGCCCTACCCAGCTACCCAGCTGACTGTAGGCAGGCTCCCACACTAAGGTGCCTATTAACAGATCAAAGCAGATGCTGGCTGCCCCTCTCACAGCATCCAAGGTACCCTGTGCATCTGGCTTCCTCACCCTAACTCTCCAGCTCCTCTGGCCCCTGTATAACTCAGTTTGGCTACACCAGTCTCTTGGCTAGCCTCTTGGCCCAGGCCGCCCCTTTTGTTCCTGGACTCCTCTCTTGCTCTTGGATCTGCTCTCTCCTGGCAAGGCCCAGCTCGGTCTGGCTATGTGCACCCTTGACATCCCCAGATGTTTCTGTCTCCTTCTCTGCATCTGTCTCTGCCTCAGCCTTTTCCTCTGCCTGTATTCTTCCCCCATGTCTATAATAAAAACAGCAAGTCCCTAGGAGTAGTCTGTTGCTCATCTATCTATCTATCTATCTATCTATCTATCTATCTATTTTCTATCTATCTTATTTAATTCAGTCTACTCCTTCACACACAGCTCCATGTATCACGTTCTTTAGCATGAAATAAAGGAAACATTGGCAGGAACGTTAGGCAGTTGTCAGTGCGCTTCTATTTTGAAAGTGGAGACTTTCAGAAAGGAAGCATGCTTGCAGTAGTGCAAAGACTATTTCAAAGGCTCCCTGGTGCCAAAGATGGAGGGCAACAGGCCAGGCCAGACAGATAGCCATGGGCAACGAATCCACTCCAGAAGTCCAGACAAAATGGGGCTTCTTCTCCACCAACTGGGGGTGTTAGGCCGACTGTAGTGCTCAAAGTACCCAGCTCAGAGGTCTGAGCTTTCTGCAATGGTGTGCCCAGCTTCTGAGCCCAGTCCCAGGGGGGGAGGGAGGGGGAGAGCTAAAAGCCTGACAATGCTTGTGCCAGGTCCCCTGGGGTCACAGCTCAAGAGCCATAGGCGGGCATTTGCAGATAGTAATCTGCTCCACTTCAAAATCACAGGCCAGGTCAGGCTGCCATAACTTTCCATCACCCTTGGGCCTGAAAGGAGTGCCTTCCCCCTACTGGGAGCTGCAGATCTCCAGCCTGACTGAAAGTGACCTCCAGATTGCAGTCATCTCTAGCTGGAAAGAAGAAGAAGGGTCAGTGACATGGACAGCAGGCAGGCAGCACCAATCTGGCACTTTCTCCATTTGAGTCAGGACTTCTTGGGGCACACAGATCACACTCCTGGCTGCAACCTCACCTTGAGTCAGCTGAGCCCTGCAACTCCACAGGCTAGATTCAGCCAGGTCTTTGCCATCCACCATGAGGGGCCGCTGGACACCCCACAGGGCAGAAGCACAGGTCTGGGAACAGAGACTGTGCTTCAAAGGGGGAGCTTATGGCAAAGGGTTGATGTGAACAACAACAGCATCACATCTCTGTGAAGACCGAGTTTCAGACTGAGGGGCCTGACCCACATATCAGTGCTGTAAGAAATTCATTATGGGAGCCCAAACAGACTCAGTTTCCCAGTTTGAATCTGAGGTCTATTCTGAGTCTTTAGAGTTGAAGCTTGTTTGCTCCAAGGCTGTGACAAAGTTCTGCTTAGCCCACAGAGCCTCCTTGAAGGGCTGTGAGAAAGTCCCCCACAGAAAGGAACACACTATCTAGCCAGATGCAGGCTGCTGATGCCAGGCAGAGGTACATTGAGATAGAAAATGAAACTGCCTGCTCCTTGGCTCAAGTCAGGTTAGACAGTGGCTGAATGCCTGTGCTGTGCATTGTTCCACCTCTGTCCTTCAAAACCGTACATAACTGGCTGTGAAATATTGTCAGGACTGTCTGGCATTGACCTGCAGACCTCTCGACTCTTTTCTGTCTTCTTCATTGTCTCTTCAATCTGCACACCTCTACCCAGCTACCCAGCTGACTGTCGGCAGGCCCCACAATTCTCCATATAAAACATCAATCTTGCTGTTTGGTGAACATCGCTAGCCATATTAACTGTTAGGATTAACATTAATAAACTTAGGGTATCATAGTTAAACTTTTTGATGTGTCCTTATCTTTTTGGAGCAATCCTTGACCTTGGGACTACTTTTTGACTAAACATTATGGGTTTTCATCTACAACTACCGATTACATCCATTACCAATTTATGATTAGAGACTATACCTTCTGGCCTCCTGTTGTGTGAGGGCCTTTCTCTGTATAATTTTTTTCACATTTACACTACAGAAAACAACTTATTTCTAACAAAGTAGTTATATTTCCATAAAAACACAGGGTGCTCTGTCTCAAAAGGACCAGACACCTCCAGAGACTTGGCGACCTTTCTGGTCACCAAGATTGAAACTGAACAATCCCTTGAGCATTTAAGATCTATTCTGACAGGTGTCTAGAAACTGCTTTTCCCCAAAGAGTGGACTTTCTGTTATAGGACTTCTCCTGAAAAGTGAACTTTTACTAGAAGATTGGCCTCTAGTGAAAGGATGGAAATGGTCGACATTTATCTAAACCTTGGACTTTTCTTAAAGCTTTTTCACAAATACTCACATTTTTATTGATGTTTGGACTTTTATTGAAATGGTTGGTTTTTCATAAAAACTACTGACTTTTATGAAAATGATAGCTTTTAATTTGAAAGTTACCCATTTTATGTAAAGAAATGACTCCTTATGGAAAACTGACTTTTTAGGAACATGATCTACTTTTTGTGATCTGTGAACAGTTTGAACTTTTATGGACTGGATGGATATGGGGTACCTAGGGTCCAAGGGCTCAGCTAAGTCTGGCGTGGGATCTGAGGGGAAAAAACATCTACGTACACTCTGTTCTTATGTCTGTTAACTTTATTCCTCTAAGACAAAAATTACATCAGTTCAGCAATAGTTCCATCAGACATTCAAGGCAGGAATAACTCTAGACATCCCAAGCTCTACATCTATCTACTTTACTTCTCTGGGATGAAATCCTGTCTCCATAACTGCAGTTCCGTCCAGCTCTCTAGCCCATAGTCCTGCTAACACTAACTCCTGTGCTTTCAGCCTCATCTTCGTCCTCTGTGTCCTCTTTCTCCATCTCTGCTGCTCTCTACTCCTGGCACTCAGAAGACTCTACTCCAGATCTGCTTCCACTAGAGGGAACCTATCATACTCTCTTCTCTCTAGCCAAGCTGTCTGTTCTTCCCTACAGAAAACACCTGCCCTTTCTTTCCCTGGGCTGGTGGTTCTCTGCCTCCTCAGGAATGTTGCTTTATCTCTCACCTTGATATGTAAGAACCCCTTTCATTTGAAGTCAAAATGCTCTGGAGGAACACTAGGCCTCCTCAAGGCAGGGGTGGTCTGAGCTCCATTAGCACAAGAGACAAAGCTAGGCATCTCTGCCAGCTTGTCTCCTAAGCTCAGCAGGGCAGTTAGTGACTTAGTGGGTTCAGCAGGTCTGGGGAGCTGAACTGTTTACCAATTGGTCTGTGCATGCAAGGGTTTCATAGCATAAGACAGCTGAAATATTAAAGTCTGGGTAACACCAAATATTCATAATAAATGGTTTTGCCTTTTGACAGACCTTTGGCCGGTCAAAGTTCAGTTTTAACACAAAACTGGATCTCTATGATATATTCTTGTGGCCTGCAAGAGTTCCTCTTTCCCTGCATAGTATAAAAGGGAAGTTTAATTCTCTCTAGAGCAATGAATGATGTGAATAAATATTGAGTTTGGAGATGACTGGAATAAATAATAAGTAACAGCAAGTAAATATTGACATATGATCAACATTTGTATTAGAAATATATATACTTATAATCTATAAAGGATATTTATAATCAATATTCTATATAGATGGCCAGCTAAGAATTAGTTTAACCATCTAGTAGGTATATTTGTATATAATGAAAATATCTGTCCCAATAAGGCAGGCAGAGGAATAATATAAAAATCTATCCTTAGCTGCTAGATCATAATATGGTTCAAGATGTCTAAATACTATGATTCTGACTTATCAAAATGAAATGATTAGTTTGGAACATTGACTGTATCTATTAGTCTCCAGTATAAACTTGTTTGAACTGTATTTTAAAGAGGTATAGTGAGACAAAGTTACCTGAATCACCTGTGGGACCAAGGCTGCAGCTGAAGTTTACCTAATTTAAATTTGTAATCAATGCAATATTCAACCATAAGCTATAAGAGGACAGTAGTGACCTGTGTCAGGGCACACACAGTGAGACTTACATATAAAACAATTATGAAAAGCACACGGGGAAATATCTGGTAGTACATACATTTCAGGATCTAGGGCAGAATTTATACAATTAGTAATGGAACATTATTTAAGGGCAGGCAGCTGGGACAAAGGGGTGGCAACGGGGCTGTAGAAGTCTCCCCTGGTTATTTTCTGCTAATAAGGGGGCAAAGCTGAGAGTCTTGAGGGCCGGATGCAGTGGAAACCCAGGAAATGCAGGTTGTTTCAGGCTCTGTGGGACATGGGTAGCAAGGTTTTCTGTCTCATGGGCTGGAGGGCGTGCTGCAGGGTTTAGCTGGACAGCACATCTGTGTGGGCTGGAGGATGAGATGCAGACCTTCAGCTAGACAGAATGCCTGTGGTCCAGAGGATGACAACCTGTAACTCTTTAGATGATTAGAGTTTCTGCTGGGAGTAAACCTAAGTGTAAATGGTAAGACATGCTGTTGAGTTTTAAAGAGTAACCTTTTTCTCATAGGAACATTAAAGCATGGTTGGCAGATGAGAGAAGGGGGTTTTAGGAAACTTTTTCTCATATGGAACATTAAATGCTTGATTGGCAGATGACAGAAGGGGATTTTTAGGCCAGGGGTAGGGGAGGCTCTCTCTTCCCTATAGAAGCAAAAGAAAATTCATAAGTCAGGTTACATTCCTCCTGGTCTGTCTTGACTTGTGAGTATTGGTGAAGTTTGATCTCCTGAATCTTATAAGTACCTTCTTAAAAGATAAAACTTTAGGCATATTAGCAATATAGCAGTGGTAAATTTTGTCAGAGCAAAATTATGAATCCTTGGGTCCTCAACAAAACAGCAGGATAGTCTGAGAATGAAATCTGAAATGTTTTATATATACATATTAGATCTTGTTTATTTTTGGATCAGAATTAACAAAATACATCTGGAATGGAATTATTATTTATAATCTTATTCCTACAAGTTTGATATCATTGATGAACAGAGTTCATCCCCTGGAATTGTATGACTTTGTCCATAAAGTTAAAGCTCAGTATTCAGAATCTCCGAGTAATTCACAGCCTGTAATTAAACTGGCAGCTATAGAGCACCTCTGTGCTGCTATGGCCTAGTCCATGGCATGGCCAGGCGATCCAGGATTCATGAAGGTGGGTCAGTGCCCTGTGAAACATGTAAGCATGTCCTCTATTTGACATTATGAAAACATCAGGACCTTTGAAAATATCCGTGAGACGGTCCTAGAGGCTTAGATGCAAGTTTGTGGCTTGGTCTGGGGTAATAAGGAGTGCCTTTAGTAGGAGAATTGAAAAGACAAACACCAATCCTTGGGAGCTCTTGGAGTCTATGTGAGGCTGAGGCCTCTGTCTTAAGATGGGCTCTAGGCATTCTTAAAATTGAGAGGCAGTGAAAAACTATTGTATTACCTTTGTAACGTGGCCATAAATCATAAGGATGTAGGCCTTGTTGGTAAGCTTTCATAGGGAGAGAATTTGTAACTATTAGTCAGGCATAACAAAGTCTAAGTATATCCTGTAGACCTATCTGTCAATCCATAGACTTATAAGTTCTATAGTTTGATGTAAATATAATATCATCTGTGCAATAAATGTATTGCAATGTATATGTATAGTGAGAGATGGCCAGTGGAGATGGCAAGGCAGGCTTTGAGAGTCCCCTAGGCTTCAATAAACTTTATTTCATTTGTTGAGGTCTTGTAATAGTCTATAAGCCTCATTTTCCTAAATAAAAATATTGGGGTGATTTAAGGGCTGGTGTGGGGCTTTATATGCCCAATATTTCAGTTTTCTTTTTAACCAGGCAGGTAGCAATTATATATATATATATATATATATATATATATATATATATATATATATATATATATATATATATATATATTAGCACTTACAGATCATTGCTTAACCCAGATAGAGGCATCAGATCTACAAGCAATGGGGTCATGTCTGTTATTTATAATTTTTGGGATAACAGGCTCAATTATGCCCTGGATTTGTTTACCCAAGTTCTTTTAAGCTTAAAACCCTTCTATAGCATTTGAGCTGACATTATTCCATAGTAGAGATTAATGGAATATCCAATTGTTACAGCATGTCTCTTCTCCATAGTGTGTTAGGTGTGGAGGATGACCTATGGGCAGAATATGCCATAATTTTTTCACCTGAACATTCTAATATTCCTGAGGTTATAATATTAGCTTGACCTAGGCCTCTAAGAGATGAAGGAGTGATAATTGTCTTAGGTATTTGGCCACCCTTCTCCTGAAATGTAAGAAATGTTTGTGTTCTCGTCTAGCACTTTTAATTATTTCCTTTCCCTGTATTATAAGCATTCAGTTGGTCTGGAATATTTAATTTCTGAACCCAGAAAGCCATGTCATTAGAATCCTAACTGGCAGCGTCTTAGGCATTGCCCTGTATGGCTCTGAATTGTTTTTGAAGAGGGTTGTACAATAATTTTAATCCCTTAGTATCAATCTCTCTAGGGAGGACCTTAATATTTTGTACAGCATAAGAGCTATGGCCTATTATTAGCCCCAATGTCCCTTCTGGGGAGGTCCATAGATTCTTGTATTAAGGCATACATAAGTCCATTCTTAAAGCCCTTGTGTATATATCTCAGACCTCAATAAAAACTTTATGCATAGATCTAACATACTGAGCTTACATACTGAGATTCATGTACTATTTATAACATATCCAGATGTTTATATGTTACATTTATCTATCCCAATAACTAGAAGTTCATTTATTATAAGTTTTTTTTAACCTTCCTCAATATTCTCTATATCTGAACCTTTATATCCTTATGAAGATTTTACATCCAAAAGCATCTATATATTTAATTTGTCAGGAGACCTAGGTGATTGATGATTGAGAACAGCCATTGTAAAGTGAATTTCTTTTAATCAAAGGAACAGTAAAACATCATTTTGAAATCTGTTTGGTGAGCTGCGTTTTATTTGCAATTGGATAGCAAGGTGAATTATCTTTAGACTGGTAAATGGGGATAATATCTAAATGATCTCTAAGTGTAATTGGACTAAATCCTGGCATGGTTTAAAGTGGAAAGCTTAAAACATTTTTAAAATGCCAGGGGGCTAAGTAAGGAATTGGTTCTATTTGACATACTTAGCATGTATATAAATATGATTTTCATATGTTAGAGAATTTGATCATTATTAAGATGATAAAGATTAACTTGTATCTTAATAATTATCTTTAGCAGCTTATAGTTTAAGTTCAATTGATCCTTAACAGTTAAGTTGACCAATTAATCAATGTTACATAATTAAAGTAAACTTATTCTTAATAGTTTATAAGTCAGTTGTTGTTATAAACTTAGAATTTTAAAGTTTTATACCTGCAGATTAGCCTCAATAATACTGTTTGTTCTTAAATTACCTTAATACCGAAATATAGCATGTAAGGAGAGTAACAATTCAATAAATCCTTCACGGTGAAACATGAATTAAGAGAAGCACAGTAAACACCCAAACTAATTGTAGTTACAGACAGTTCTAGGGGAGCTGGCACTGGCAAACACTTGTGAGCTGCCATGTGGGTATGGAGAATTGAATTTGGGTCCTCTTGAAGAACAGCCAGTGTTCTTAACCTCTGAGCTACCTCCCCAGTCCTGAGGTGACCCATTTGTCAAAGTTGCAGCTAGAATAAAGTTTACCACCAGTAAACTTTACCCATAATGGCAAGGTTGGGGAGGGGTGGAGATGTAGGCCTAAGTGAGCAGTTTTTACAGGAAATCTATCTCGAGCTTGGCACTTTCACGGAATTTGCAGTGGGTTCTCAGAAGTGTGGTCGACCTTTTCAGTAGGACACAAATAAAACCGTTTTCCCCTGTTTACCCTCTGCCTTAGACACCACCCTTGGGCCTTTTCTCCGCCCTGGTAGCTAGTGACAGCAGGGCTCCGCCCCTGGGTGGCAGGACTATAAGAGGGCCAGCTCACTGGCTGGGGCCAGGCTCTCTACCCTAGCTGATGAGCAAGCTCTGTTATAAGTGAACTTAGGAAGACCTAAAAACGATCGCCAAGAAGCCATCAAAGAAACTGCCAGCAGCCTGGCTGCTGCCGGCTCTGCCTCATTTTACCTAAACTGCTGACTATCTATGCCTGCATTTTCGTTCTAAATTCTATCAGATTGAAAAATTATCTCGGAGGAATCGTTTAAGACGAAATTAACAGCGACCTGCCTGGCTGCATCTGGCTCGACTATTTTTACCTAAATTGTTTACTATCTCTGGTTCCCTTTTTGGTCTAAATATTATCAGATTGAAAAATTATCACGGAGAAATCGTTTAAAACGAAATTAACAGCAGCCTGCCTGGCTGCTGCCGGCTCTGCCTCATTTTACCTAAACTGCTGACTATCTATGCCTGCATTTTCGTTCTAAATTCTATCAGATTGAAAAATTATCACGGAGGAATCGTTTAAGACGAAATTAACAGCAACCTGCCTGGCTGCATCTGGCTCGACTATTTTTAACCTAAATTGTTTACTATCTCTGGTTCCCTTTTTGGTCTAAATATTATCAGATTGAAAAATTATCACGGAGAAATCGTTTAAAACGAAATTAACAGCAGCCTGCCTGGCTGCTGCCGGCTCTGCCTCATTTTACCTAAACTGCTGACTATCTATGCCTGCATTTTCGTTCTAAATTCTATCAGATTGAAAAATTATCACGGAGGAATCGTTAAGACGAAATTAACAGCAACTTGCCTGGCTGCATCTGGCTCGACTATTTTTACCTAAATTGTTTACTATCTCTGGTTCCCTTTTTGGTCTAAATATTATCAGATTGAAAAATTATAACGGAGAAATCGTTTAAAACGAAATTAACAGCAGCCTGCCTGGCTGCTGCCGGCTCTGCCTCATTTTACCTAAACTGCTGACTATCTATGCCTGCATTTTCGGTCTAAATTCTATCAGATTGAAAAATTATCACGGAGGAATCGTTTAAGACGAAATTAAAAGCAACCTGCCTGGCTGCGTCTGGCTCGACTATTTTTACCTAAATTGTTTACTCTCTCTGGCTGCCTTTTTGGTCTAAATATTATCAGATTGAAAAATTATCACGGAGAAATCATTTAAGACAAATTTAACAGCAGCCTGCCTGATGTCCTAATTACGGTAAGATTGAAAAAATTATCACCAAGAAACAGTTTAGGAAGACATTATAGCAGGCTAGCTGGGGCCGGCTCTGTCTCATTTGACCTAAATTGATAACCAAGCCTGCGCTTTTGTCCTAAACTTTGTAAGACTAAAAAACTATCAGAGAGTAACCCTGTGAGACTCAGCTCTAAAATTCTGTAGCTACTCCTGCTGGGAGAGCTGTTTGTGCCATGGAGCTAAATGTCTGGTCTGGTGCCTGTGAGAGAGGATTGGATGGATGGGGGGGGAAGGGTTGCAGTGCCCCAGCCCTCTGGGGTTATGACCTGGGGTATGCTGCAGCCTTGGCGCATGCCATGCTTCAGGCCTTTGAGAGAGTGCCTCACCTAGTGAGGGTTGTGCTTCCTGCCTGGAAGCTCTTCCTAGGCAGGTGGCGGGCTTGGCGGGCTCGCCCTGGAATTCGGATTCTGGCAGAGTGCAGTGCCAGCCTGGAAGCTGGGTCCCCTGCCTTCTGTCCCGGAAGCCGGAACCCAGAGGCTCTGGTGGGAGAGGAGGACCAGGCGGAAGCACCACCCGTGCAGGCTTGCCCTGCCATCAGCCCCCCTGCCTCTTGGATCCCCAGCCGGGTGCTCCACCACAGCAGGAAGCCCAGACCTCTGACCCGGAGCACCCAGGTCAGTGGGGTGGGCCTGCAGCCCCCAGCTGGTGGAGAAGAGTCCCAGGTTTGTCAGGCCTCCTGGACCTGATTTGTTGCTGCCAGGTGTTCTCCTTCCCACCTGCCCTGCTGCCCTTCTGTCTTTGGCCCCAGGGAGCCTTAGAAATAACAGGCGCCTTTTGGGATACTGCTCCCTCCCTGCAAGCATGCTCCTTTCTGAACCCCTCCATTTTCAAAATAAAGACGCACTGACAACTGCCTAATGTTCCTGGTCAATGTTTCAGTTATTTTGTGCTTAAAAGCTTCATTTACAGAGTAGAGCTGGGGGTGATGGTGTAGACCTGTACTTCCTGCACCTTCAGAGGCAGGAGGAGGCTGCCTGCAAATTCCAAGCCCATCCACCCAGGGAGACCTTGTGGTCAATCCATTTTTAGAATCATAATATCTCAGGCTTGAGAGAGAGAGAGAGAGAGAGAGAGAGAGAGAGATGTCTCAGTGATTTAAGAGCACTGTCTGTTCTTCCCAAGGACTGGGGTTCAAGTCCAGCACTCAGAAGCAGTTCACAAAGCTGCAACTCCAGTTCCAGGCGAGGAAATGAAATCAAATGAGTGGCTTGGAGTCCCCTTTCCCCGCCCCGTTCCAGGCCCTGGCTTGAGGCACTGGGCCCAGCCTGTGATGCTTTGGCCACCCACGTCCTGGCGCCCCACTTGCCCTTGCAAGCTGGCTCCTGGACTCCAGGCCCCCCTCGCGCCTTGCTCCCCATGGGGCCCGCCTCTGGCTCGGGAGCACCTGCTGCTGTCGCAGGGAAGGGTGCCTGCAGGAGTCTGTGTGGTCCCTGGAGGAACCTGAGCAGTGCCTGGAGGAGCCCGCGCGGCCAGAGAAGGTGCTGCTGGTCCGTGGTAACAATCCCTATTCCTCATTTGGAGCAACTCTAGACAAGGATGATGAAAAGAATTTATGGAGCATGCCTCATGGTGTGTCCCACACAGAGGCAGATGATGTCAGGATTTTGTACAATCTGATAGTCA
>NW_023413067.1:0-40770 GCF_903995425.1 Onychomys torridus
AACCTTATAGACTATTTCCAGGCTGTTGGTTACTTCCACCCCCTAATGCTAAGGCCCATTGCTGAAGACAACACTTGCTTAGTCACCCATGGATAAGTGCAGTTGTTACCCAACTAGAAGCATCACCCTTACTGACTAGCATTCATGGTTCTTGAGGTACTGTGTACACTACTGAAGGAGAAAGGCAGTCACCAATATAACCCACCTACAAATGTTGTGACCTACAACTTACCCACTACAGAGCAGAGAAAAGATATGGTCACGATGAGCAGTATGCTGATTTTTGTCGCTGGAGTCATGTTGCATGACAGACAGTGGCTTGAAGTAACAGATGGCCACTCACTCCCTTTATAAAGCTGGAGAACAGGAAGAAATCTCCACCATCGGTGCAAGGACAAAGTGCCCTTTACTTTTCCAAGAAACAAGATGTATGATAATGTTAGAAGTACAGGCTGCCCATCTGTGTAGCTGCAGTTGAGTCAAAGAGCTTCCTTCCCTTATCTTCTCTGTGTGCAAGTATGTGAGATGTAGTTTTCAGGTCTCTCAGGAACTTCTCTAGGAAATGCCTGCTCATCCTAGGATTAGGAAATGGGAAACAGTAACTGAGAATTCCAAGGCTTCCAGAGAAAGTACATGTAACATGAAGATTTCCTGAAAAGCTTATGCTAATGTTGGAAAATTCTCCAATTTGAGTCATACAAAAGAAGGAGGTTTGAACCTAAGAGTCTACACACAACTCCCTAGTGTGTAGCATCTTCCAACATTTCCATCTTTCCTCCTTAGGAAGTTCTAGTGCTTATCACTCTGGAAGTCTGGGATATCTGGAGGTCTGGGATATCTCAGGTTCCCAGCAAATGTTATGGTTGAGAAGTTCAGGGGTGAAGGCAGAAATGAGGGTGCTTCTCAGAGGCATTTCCAGTGAGCTCCTTTTTGATATCTGAGCCCAGTTTCTGACTATTTCCTGCCCTGGTCCTTCTGGAAATAAAGCTAGGACCATGCCTCCCCATACCCGCCCTGTCTCACACAATATCCCTGCTGTGGAACTATTGGAACATCATGGTCCACCTCACTCTGAGCCCATCAGCTACATTGTTGAACACACATTCTAGAGGAAAATTTTTTCTTGTCCTTGTTGGACTCCCCAACTTCTCAGGGAGATTATTTCCTTCATGAAAAGAGGCCATCTCTGATGGGTACATTCTCTCCACCCCATTCTGGTTGTTACTAGGTCTTTGATACCTTTCTCTTCCAGGTTGACCTTGTCTTGTGGAGCTCCATTGTCTGGACTTCAATTTAAAACCAATAACCATGAAGGTCTTTTCTGTTTCCTTGTTGGCCTTGTCCTATGTGGTGATTAGGTTCTAAGACCTTAACAGACAGGGCTCTCTCCCTTTCCTTCTGCACATTTCACATTACTGGATCCTAAAAACAACTCTGTAAAGTATGGATAAATATGTGTATATGTATGTATGTATGTATGTATGTATGTATGTATGTATGTATACATATATATACATATATATGTACATATATATCAAGAAGGAGCTCACTGGTAATGCCTCTGAAAGGAACCTCAGGTCACCCCTGAACTTCCCAATGATAACATTTGCTGGGAACCTGAGATATCCCAGAAATATAAATATATAATTTTCATTTCTTCAAATGAAATAATAATCTCAGAAAAGTTCAGTAATGTATCTAAGGTGACAATCCAGTTAGGAAGCTGCAGAGCACTTGGCACCATGAATGCAACAAGCTGTTTTGAGATAAAATTTGTCCTACTTACAGATTGTAATTTTTTCTGATTAGTGGATTTTTTGTGTATTTCTCAACTCTTGAGAAACAGATTAATTTTTAATTAAATTCCCATAGTTCCACCAAATTAAACAGGAAATTCACTTCTATTGTCTTAGGATTATATACATTTATTAGTTTCCTCCTGTTATGGAAAACATAAACTACAGACAATGGCTTATAAGGACAGATTCTCTTAAGTTGCAGTTGCAGAGAACAGTCATCTATCTAATGGGCTACAATGAAAGGTCAGCACCTGGAGGGTTCCTTCTACACACACTGAAGGAGGAAAATACATTCCCTTGGCTTTTTGTTCAGCTTCCAATTGCCTCTAATATCCTTGGCTTGTGACAGATTTCTCCATCTTCAATACATATGACATCAAAATCTGCTCTGATCATTATATCACATCCCTCATTCTATATGCAAATCTCTCTCCCTCTCCATCTCCTTCTCCCTCTCCTTTCCCCTCTGCCTCTCTCTCTGTCTTTCTGAAGCTTTCCTCTGTTACTTCTCTCCTCTCTCTCTCTCTCTCTCTCTCTCTCTCTCTCTCTCTCTCTGTATCTCTGTCTCTCTCTCTCTCTCTGATCTCTCTATCTCTCCCACCCTTCCACTCTCTCTCTCTCTCTGTCTTTTCCCCTCCATCTCTTGGTACTGGTAATCAAACCCAGAGCTTTGTATATACTAGATAAGTGCTCTAAGTTTGAACTGTTGCCCAGGTTTGTTCTTTCATAAGGTTATTTGTTGCCATATTTCAGGGCCTGATAATAGAAACATGATAACATTTCGTTCAAGATCTTTAACATAATCAGATATTAAAACTTCAGTGGGGCATATGCAGTAAAATTTCCAGATTGCAGAGATTGGGATATAAAGATCTTTAAAGGTTATTATGCCCAATTTAGTGCTGCCAATGAGACACAGACTACATCATCTGAGACACTTGTGTAGCTGGGTCTTCTTAAGGGGCAGTGGGATCAGGATCTATCCCTGGTGCACGAGCTGGCTTTTGGAGCCCATTACCTATGGTGGGATGCCTTGCACAGCTTGGATGCAGGGGCAGGGGCTTGAACCTGCCTCAACTGAATGTACCAGGTTTTGCTGACTCCCCATGGGAGGCCTTACCTATTGGAGGAGGGATTTGGGAGGCTGTTGGAGGGGAGGCTGAGAGAGAGCAAGAGGAGGGAAGAGAGGGGGATCTATGGTTGGTATATAAAATGAATTAAAAAATCCTTAATGAAGAGAAAGATTATATCATATGAGTATCAGCTGGATAACTGTCTTTATTAGGTTAGTCTGTAAGCAAGGCTGTGAGGGATTGTCTTGATTATTAATGGGTGCAGGAGGGTCCAGATCACTGTGAGTGACACCATACTTATGTAGTCGTCCTGGGCTGGATAAGGAAGCTAGGTCAGCATGAGCCTCTGAGCTAGCCAGAAGAGCCTGTGAGTGGGATGAAAAGCAGTATTCTTTACAGAGTTTCTCCAGATTCCTGCTTTGACATTTCCTCAATAATTGGTCATGACCTGGAAGTGTAAGCCACATAAACCCTTTCTTCCCCAAGTTGATATTAGTCAGAGTGTTTCATCACAGCAACAGAAGGAAACTAAAACACTGTCTACTACACACTCTCAGTGTTGAAGACCATGACACAATCTCCATGGGCCCTTCTGTTTGCCCACATGCTGCTCTCCAACAAGATGTGACTCTCTCTGCCTGGCCTTCTTGCATGCTCATATCTTTAAGTCCATTTCATTTATGCAGTAGCAAACACCTGCTTCTATAACAGCCTGGCCAATTATGTAATACCTCTTTACTTTGACAATTCTGTCTTTATTAACTGTCTTTTTCGCCCAATTACTCCTTATTTGCTTTCAAATTCCTCTGTTTTCACTAGTCTGAAAAGTTTGTTGTACCTTAATTAAAATAATATCATTTCTCCTTCTTCTTTCCTCCAGCACCCCCATGTTCTCTCCATCACTACATCTGGAATTGATCGACTGTGTTTTAGTGGGTGTGTGTGTGTGGTGTGTGTGTGTGTGTGTGTGTGTGTGTGTATTCAGATATATTCACAAATGCCTTGGATTTATCAGAAAATGCTAAATTATGTTCCAAAGTGATTGTCCTATTTTGCACATTCATGAGCCATGAGTGAGAGCTCCTGTTTTTCCATATCCTTATGGACATTTTCTTTGGCCATGTTCCACATTGCTGTCAATCTAACAGGTGTTGAAGTTGTATCATGCTCTCAGTTTGATTTGTGTTTTCTTGATGGAATATGATGTGGCTGTGTTTCACATGATTGTTTGCCGTGTGTGTGTGTGTGTGTGTCTGTGTGTGTATGTCTGTGTCTGTGTCTGTGTTACTGAGGTGCATGTAAAGCTCTTTGGTCTATTTAAAACCACCTTTTTCTAGCCCCTTAGGTGATCAATATTGGATCTTCCTTTTCACACTTGCATTTGATGATATAAATGTCGCAATTAACAATACTTTAACTGCATTCTGCAAACGTTGAAAGTTGTATTCTTATTCACTTCAAAACACTTTTGCATTTCTTTTGAAGTTCGTTTTGTTTCATGTGTTATTGGAACACACTTAATTTCTATGTATTTTAGGATTTCTCAGTTGCTATTTTAAGTTTAATTCCCTTGTGATCTGAGGGCATTGCATAGTTTTTATTTTTTTAATTTAGCAGTTTAGTATGTAGTCTGACTGGGTGTGTGTTCCATATGAACTTAAAAACAATGTGGAGAGCTGGGAGGTGGTGGCTCACACCTATAATCCCAGCACTCCTGAGGCAGAGGCAGGCAGATTTCTGTGAGTTCAAGGCCAGCCTGGTCTACACGTCAAGTTCCAGGACAGGAGCCAAAGCTAGACAGAGAAACCCTGTCTCAAAAAGAAGAAGAAGAAGAAGGAGAAGGAGAATGTGTAACACCTTTGATTTGCATTTTATGATTAGTTGTTAGGTACATATGAGAAGGACAGTTATGTCTCATTGTAAAATTGACTCCTTTATCTTTACATAAAACTCTATCCTGGATGACTTCCCTTGCTTTATTGTTTGCTGTTTCTGAAATTCAAACACATACTCCTGTTTGGTTCTGGTCACTGCTAGCATGACTGCATTTCTACACATATTAACCCTATATGTCTATGTGATTTCTTGGCTTAGGTAGTGTAGCCCAGTGTGAGAGTGTTTGCTTAACTTACATGAAGAATTGAACTCTAGCTTAGCAATCAATCAATCAATCAATCAATCAATCAATCAATTAATCAACCAGTAACTTCATAAAGAGATTTCATATAGACAACATACAATTGAGCTTTGTCTTTAGATCCCTTCTGGAAATGTGTCAGTTCACTGATCATTGATATTTGGGGTGACTGTTGACAGAATTGATTAATATATATCACATTTGTTGTTATTTCTATTCGTTGCCCTGAGCTTCATTCTTAGTTTTCTTTCATTCTCTTTATGTCTATTGCAGATGGGGTCAAGCATTTTGTATCATTTTCTTTTCATTCTTAGCATATCAGCTATATCCTTTATACATATTTTAACTTTTGAAAATGGTTGCCTTCCATGCATACTGCGGTTGTAACCAACAGCTTTATAATTGGACTAAAGACCCACTCATCAAGAGGGAAATTATCCTAATCTTGAAATCTAGCCAACTTCCCAGAGCTAAGTAACGTCAAGGATCTTAGAGCAGAATTTAAATCTTTTCCTTTACTGAGCCAGTATAACCTCGAACTACTATAAATATGTGTCCTAATAGCCACATATAAGTGCACTCCCCCCACCCCCAATTAAAGAAACTTCTCTTAGCAACAGACTGAGACCATTTCAGAAAACCAAAACCAATCAAAATGGAGCCCATTGCCAGGGGATACATCTGTAAAACAACTCTGACAACTAAGGCTCATGGTCCTGTGGAAGAGAGGGCTGGAAAATTCTAAAAGCCAGAGGATACAGGGAGTTTCTGTGAGTTTTGTGTCTCCTGATATTGTCAGGAACTATCCCCATAAAGTTTCACAAACAGGACTGCCTAGGCAAGAGTTGAACCAAGGACAACTATAGACATGTCAAAGTTGATTGGGAAAGCCCAGGATAACTCAACTCTAACAAATATCTATGGGCAGCTAAGGAATCTGAGAGGGGAAAAATAGTCTTCCCAGGGAAAGAGCACATCAATGAGTTATGCTACACCAAATGCTCAGCCCTGAAAACATATCCATACAAGTAACACTGTGGTCAGGTTCCCAATGCCTTTCAGAGCTCTCTCTTTCCTCACCATGATAGACACTGTGTTTCTGTAGTTTACAATAACACCCAATATCATCCAGCAGGAATCTGAAAGAGAAAGCCAGTCATCAAATGGTAACTATTCCAAAGGAAATGAACCCCAAAATTGAAAAACAAAAACAAAGTTCAAAGGCAAACAGGACATCAAAGCCTGGGGTGTACCGACCAGGAAGAGATTTTGTCTAAAGCAAAGTCCAAAGTCCTTTTTCTGCTTCACTAGGCGGAGTAAAGAACCAGCTGATGTTGCTGACATAGAAAAATAGGGAAATGTCCCTGAAGTAAAATGACTCCAACAGTTGCTGGAAATTTCCATCTTTGCTCTTTATGAGCTCACTGTGAGGGGCTTACACCCCCAGAATGTGTCCTAGTCCCATGGTGCATGCTATTTTGTTGTCAAACTTGGGGATCACAACATGTGCCCCAAGTCAAGTCTGCCTGCCTGTCCTCCATCACCCAATAAAAGAGACAAACATGAAGTGGAGAGCAGTAAAAGATCCGTCAGTGTCTCAGGTCAAGAGCATCGTCATTCAAGTTTACCTCAGGCTTTCTGCAGCCTCCTTCTTTCCTTCCCCTTTCCCACCTTGTGTCTGACCTTGTAGTTGTCAGGTGAAATGTTCTGACCTGTATGAACTTAGTAGACTACCAGAAGTACCAATCAGAGAGCTAAGAATGTCATTCCACAGTATATGAGGGCTACAACACAGGCTGCCCTATAACCAAGCTATCTGATGTTCCCACCAAAGTGTTTAAAAGGTATCTTCAATGCTTTCTTTTCTTACTATAAAAACTTCATAAAATTGCTACCTCATTGGAACATGATATTTGGGAAAACATAAAGCTGTGCTTGGGGCTGTGATCACTCATATTTGACACCAGAACAAACAGTCTTTTTATTCTTTTGAGATGAGTACAGTTTCTTCTCTCAATATATGCTAACCACACACAGACACACAGACACACACACTCACACACACACATGTACGCATGCATACACACCACCACCACCACCACCACCACCACCAAATGACCTTCATCTTATCCCTAAAACCAACCTTGTACTCTATGAATACCATCTACAAGCACAGGCAACAGTAATATTTCAAAACATTACCAAATATGTCCAGAACAGGGGTATTAACTCATTTGAAAACCATTCTTAGAATAAAACTCTAAATAATACTTTTATTTTAAAAAATTGTTTGGCATGATATTTAGCACATCTGTAATCACAGCATTTAGGTTGAAGAAGGAGTATGGACTCTTATAACCTGGCCATTTCATAATGAGTGTGATATCAAAATTTCATAAATAAATAAATTTAATTATTTTTACTAGTATTTTAGCTGTTATGGTCCATGAGAAGTCCCATAAAACACCACCAGTCATTATGCAATCAGCAAGAGCTTTTAATAAAAAATTCCAGCATGCTGGGGTCAAATAATCTGACAAAGGGGCAAAATGATGACCCTGAGAGAAGCTGGCAGGCTCCTTTTAAGTACAGCTAGGGGAATTCCAACTATGGTTAAGTGTATTTTGAAGTGATTGGGTATAGACCCTTACTGTACAGGAATCATTTTACAATTGACTAATGACATCTGCTCAGCAACTCTGTTTGCAGTGTCAGCGGTTTGTTTGAATAAAACATAGTAAAAACAGTTCCTGCTTGTGGCTGGGAAAGACCCTGATTGGCGACCATATTGGACGAACTTCCTGAACCCAGACATGAGTCAACAGAGAATAGTGGGGTAACATAGGGCAGAATTCTTAGCAAACTGGAGCCTAGGGAAAAACATAAGAACAACTGACCCTATTAGGGTCAGTCCTGTTATAAGAGGAGACAACGATTTCATTAGCTACTGTTCTATTGCTTTGAAGAGACACCATGACCAATTCAACTTACAAAGGAAGGATTCAATAGGAGCTTTGCTTACATTTTCAAAAGAGGTGTAGTCCATGGTCTCCATGGTAGGGAGCAGGGCAGAAGGCAAGTTGGCAGTAGCTGAGAGCTCATATCAGACCCACAAGTAGAAGGCAGAAATAAAGTAAGATGGGCCATGATGAGGATTGAAACCTCAAAGCCCTGAGGACACACCTTTCTCCCATAAGGCTACATATCTTAATCCTTCCCAAACAGGTCCACTAACTAGGAAGCAAATATACAAATGCACAAGTCTATTGGGGGCAATTGGCATTCAAACCACCACATACCACTCCCTGGCCCCCAAAGTCTTATATCATAATGCAAAATGAATTTAGTCCAACTTCAAAGTCCCCATAGTCTTACACAGTCTCAACACTTTTCAAAGTCCAAAGTCTTTTCTGAGACTCAAGGCAATCTCTTAACTGTAACTCCCTGTAAAATTAAGACCCAGATCATATACATAATGGCAAAAACATACATTACCATTACACAAAGTAGGAGAGGGTGAAGAGTGAGGAAATACTGGACAAAAACAAGACCATTAAGCAGCAGAGCAAACTCCAAAACCTGTATCTCTCTGACCAATGTCAGCTGGTTCCATATTCTGTATGCATCTCTCCTTGGCAAGTATCCCAAGGCTCTGACATCTCCAACAGCTTGGAGTCTCCAACACAATCTAGGTTACATCTTTACATTTTCACACAATGGCCTCTATGGGCATCCATTTAGGGACTCTCCTGCCATAAACCTGCCCACAGTAGCTTTGCTTGACCACAGTCCACACTGTTCTCATCACTACTGTCTTTCATACGCCTACAAGATAGCCTGTTAACTTCACCTCCCCAGTTCTCTTTAATAGATACCCACTGCCCAACCACAGGGCCACACCTACCAGAAGATAAGCTAGGCCACCCACCTGAAGACCTCCCCACTCCATCCATTCCATCAGACAAACACCCTCCTATGCAACCATAGGCCATCCCAGCTAGAAGACAGGTAGGCCAGCGGCTCTGGGACCTTTTCCGCCCTCTCAGTTCTCTCAGGTAGACACCCACTGTCCAACCACAGGCAACACCTTCCAGAATGACAGGAAGGCCACCCACCCACAGACCTTCTGCCCTCTCTTGGTTGACTTGGGCAAACACCCCTTACACAAATGCAGACCACACCTGCCAGAAGACAAGGTAGAGTGCCCACCAGTGAACCTCCTCCACTCTCTTGGAGTACCTCCATCCTCCTCCCCTCTTTATCACCATATCTAAGCCCACAACTCAGGCAAAGACTCCCTGCTGGACCAGAGACCACACTAGCCACCAGAACTCCAGGTAGGCTGCCCACACAGACCTCCTTCACTCTCTCTATGCCCCCTGAACTCTATCCCCACTCACTCCCTCCCCTCCCAGTCACCTTGGACAGCCTCCAAGTCAGGTGGAAACTCCCTGCTGGATCAGAGGCCATCAAGGCCACCAGAACTCCTGCTTCCAACTCAAGTGCACATCCCCACTCAACCACAGACCACACAGGCCGGAAGACCAGGTAAAAAGCAGGAAGCAAGGAACAAAACACTCATCCCACAAAGATCAATCCAGAAATTGGCACTTAGACTTAAAATCATCTGAAACCCACACCTGCCCAGCCTGCAAGATGTGCTGAGGCAAATGAGGGCTCAGAGTTTGTGAGAGCGGGCAACTACTGACTGCTCTAACTTGAGGCCTACCTCACAAGAGGAAGCCCATGCCTGATACTTTCTGGATGGCCAAGATCTGAAAGCTGGATGGCTCAGTGACATACAGTAGAAACAAATATGGCTGACTCAAAGAAAAAAGTCAATGAAATGATTGCTAATGATATTCTTCCATACTCATAGATCTGTGCTTGGCCCAATTGTCATCAGGGAGGTTTCATCCACCAGATGATGGAAGCAGATGCAGAGACCAACACCAAAACATTAGGAGGATCTTGGAGAACCCTGCTGAAGAGGGGGAGGAAGGATTTTAGAAGTAAGAAGGATTAAGGACACCAGGAGAATGTGGCCCACAGAATCAACTAAGCTGGGTTCATGGGGCTCACTGAGACTAAGTTTAAGTTTCCAAGCCTGCATGGGTCTGCACTAGGTCCTCTGCACACATGCTATGGTTGTTTAGATTGGGGTTTTAAGGGCACCTAAAAGTGGGAGTAGGGGTGTCTCTGACTCTTTTGCTTCTCCTTGGTACCCTTTTTCTCTTAATGGGCTGCCTCATCCGGCCTTGATATGATGATTTGTGCCTAGCCTTATTGTTATGCTCAATTCAGTTGATATCACTAGGATATCACTGCTCTTTTCTGAAGGGAAACTGAGGAGCAGTGATTCTGGTGGAGAGGAGATGTGGGGGGCCTGGGAGGGGTGAGGGAGGCTGAAGTTGGAATGTGTTGTATAAGAGAAGAATAGATAAAAAAGAAAAAGTATTGGTGGGGCATGATAGCCTGTTAATCCTGACCTACAGATTTCAACCACTTTCCTAACCTAAAATCCCAAAGTCTACATTCCACAAACAAGCAACATAATCAGGCTTGTCACAGCAATATGCCAATCCCTGGAACCTGCATGTCTCATTCACTGTTCTGTTGCTGTGAAGAGACACCATGATCAAGGCAACTTATCAAAAGGAAGTATTTAATTGGGAATTTTCTTACAGTTTCAGAAGGTTAGTCCATGATTATCATAGCAGGGAGCATGGCAGCAAGCACTCAGGCTGGTGTTCAGCAGTGGTTGAGAACTCACATCTGACTGATAAGTTACAGACAGACAGAACAAATCTGACCATGTCTTGGGCTTTTGAAATCCCCAAAGATACCCTGAAGGACAGAGCTCCTCCAAGACCAGACCTTCTAATCTTTCCCAAAGTGTTCCACAAACTGGAAACCAAACATTAAAATAGATGGCCTCCCGGGACCATTCTCATGCAAAACATAAGAGGAGACTGGGTCTATGAAAACTAACCTCAAGCCATTCCTACAGGCTGTGGCCATACTAGTTCCTTCTTACCACCACCACTGAGACATCAGGTCTCAGCTCTTCAGTTCTTTTTTTCCAGGTTAAAGCCAACTCTTGTGCCACGAGGACACATCCCCTTGCTAAAACTTGATTGGAGGTCAACTCTCAGCCATGCCATAGAGGAAGGACTCTGGGAGAGCCATTCTGTGTCTAGCCTCTCCTACTTCTGTGAATTCCTTGCAGATTCCCAATTCCTATTGAAAAGGCAGCCTAGTGAGATGGCTTCCTCCTCTGTGCCCTCATCTGATGTCTTTGTATCAGAGGGAAAGGGAATTCTTTCCTATAGTCCTCACTGAGATAGCTTTTTTTTAAATTTTTTTATTATGTGTTTTAATTTTATACATCAGCCATGGGTTCCCCTGTCTTCACCCCTCCCACCCCCCCTTCCCCCCAGCCCCTCCCCTCCATTCCCATCTCCTCCACAACCAAGGCACCCATGGGGATTCATTTAAACCTGGTGGATTCAGTACAGGCAGGTCCTGTCCCCTCCTTCCAGGCTGAGCATGTGTCCCTGTGTAAGCCCAAGGTTCCAAACAGCCAGCTCATGCACTAAGGACAGGTCCTGGTCCCATAGCCTGGGAGCCTCCCAAACCGATCAAGCTATTCAATTGTCTCACTTATCCAGAGGGTCTGATGTAGCTAGGGGCTCCCTGAGATATCTTAATAGCAGCTAGCACCAGGAGATAAAACTGATGATTACCTTCAATTTGTAACTGAGTACTGGCTCCAGGTATCTAAAAATTTTTACCACAGACAAAACTGACAAGTTTGTAATCACAACCTTTCTAACAATGTGGGTCTTGTCCTACTTTTTTCTGTATCTCACTTTTCTTGTCTCATGTTAAAGAGGCTCTCACTTCTAATCACTTAAAATGTGCTCTAAATCTTGCTCACCAGTTAATCAATGCTTCTAATTCTGAACTAGCAAACAATTGCTGGCTGAATCTTGCCTTTTCTTCATCAGCATTCATGGCTATCCCAGATCTTGTGGTAATTGGACAGATTCACAAGCATCGCTCTAGACACTAAACCAAGATGGACTTATTCCTGTTGATAGGACTTCCAGACAGTATGACACATATATCCAGATCATATGTCAAAGATCTCCAAGTTCATGAATAATTAGGTGTCTGTTGTCGGACCCCTCCATTGCCATGCATACAATCTTAGTGGGCCAAGCCCCTCTTTGCTTTACTATGCAGCCTCCTACAGAAGTATTCAGCAGGACAGCTAGACTCTTCATTATGTAACCTGACTAACACCACCAAGCCCACCTCTGATTACCTCTCTCATTGGGTTGACCACTCTGTCACACTGCTGCAAATGGGAAGTCTCCCAGCTGCTGCATTTCTCAAGTTCATATCTACTTCTCTGCCTGATGGCTTAGATCCTATCAGGATCTACTACCAGGGATACCAAAGTTACCCCATTGGCTTTTTTCTGTGGCTCCCAACAAAAGAAGACTCCATACTGTAGCTGATTTTTTCTGGTTATGCCCAGCCCCACAGACCCTGCAGCCACTTATAAAATAATTACTCAGAAGCTTATATTAATTAAAAGTGCTCAGCCATTAGCTCAGGACTACCACTGACTGGCTCTTACTTTTCAACTCAGCCCATTTTTGTTAATCTGTATCTCGGCATGTATCCCATGGTTTTACCTGTTTGCCATTACATGCTCCTCCCTGGATGGTGGGCTGGCGTCTACTGACTCAGCCTTCCACTTCCCAGAGTTCTCTCTGCTTCTCCTGCCTATACTTCCTTCCTGTCTACTGTCCAATCAGTGTTTTATTTATCAACCAATCAGGACAACACATTCCCAGCATACAGAACACCCCACAGCACCATACAATCTATAAAATGACACTTTCCTCCACCTCCTGCCTTATCTGAACACACACCAACATTCTCTTCTATTTTAACCCTTACCCTGCTGTCACACCTCTGACAGGAGAAACTAGCCAGCTCTCTTGATCTGGGAAGATGAACCCATTCTTTTCAGTCAACTGTCTGCCTATTTGAACAGCAGGACATTATCCTCCATGCCACATCAGCCTACCTATGTCTCTCCACCAAGTCGACTAGGACTTATACACTAACATATTTACCAAATGTAGCTGTGGCATACATTTGTAATGTGACATAACCCTGCCACATTAATGGTACACACACACACACACACACACACACACACACACACACACACACACACACACCATGCACACTTATTTCCCATTCCTACCCCACCCATTGTGGCCAAGGGAATGACAGCATGTACTGGCACAGGACTCATAGGCCTAAGTACTTCTGTAACTTGCTGTCACTTTTTATGTTGTGAAACACAGGAAAGGACTGATGAACTTCTACAAGGCCTACTGAAAATTCAAGATTAGGGATGGAGGGATGGCTCAGTGGTTAAGAACACTGATTATTCTTCCAGAGTTCCTGAGTTCAATTCCCAGCATCCTCATGGTGGCTCACAGCCATCTGTAATGATATCTGGTGCCCTCTTCTGACCTGCAGGCAAATGTGCAGGCAGAACACTGTATACTTAATAAAAAATAAATCTTAAAAAAAAATTCAAGATCAGATTCCTTGGCAGCTCTCACTCCATAAAACTGGAGAGTCTTGAATCTTCTGACAGTGGTAAAAGAGGACTTTTCCTTTTTTAAGAGCTGAGGAATGCTGCTTCTGTGTAAGCCAATCCTGCCTGGTCAGAGACACAGCATGTCACAGGCTCATAGTCCTTCTAGAATCAGACAGGAAGTGTCAGAGTCATTGAGCAGGTGGTATTAAAAAGTTTCATGGATTTCCTGTCTTACACCTCTGATTACCCATTTAATAAGTGTCTTGCCCTCATATCCAGAAGCCACTCCCTAATCTGAATGCTGATCCAGTTCATCCAGAGCATGGTCCAGTATGCTACTCAGACACATGTACACAAAATCTTTATGAGGTGAACATGCCTGTACCAGGCCCCATCCAACAACCTACACCCTACTGAGGAACATAGAAAAAAGGAACAAGGGGTATATCTGGCCTCCTTTTGTCTTTCATTCCTGTACAGCTTGAAGAAGCCAAACAAGTCTATACTCAAGGAGTCAATGTTCACAGCCACCCATACAGGGCCCCACTTGACACCTCAAAAGTCTTGCTTCAGATATCATCATGACAGGAACTAGTTGCCAAAAAAAAAAATTCGAGTCAATCAGTCCTCCAGTTCATAGTGACTAAGAAAAGGGGCACATGAAGTGTAACATATTAGGTGAAATGAACCCAGTCCTCCACATAGTGACTCCTGGTCAGAGAATTTTGTCACAGCAGCTAAATGAAACTACAGAAGATTTTTATAGAAATTAGTATCTTCTGCCATTGAAGGAACATTGTTAAACATCTGAAAAGTTACACACTGAAACAAAACATTCACAATATACTTTATTAACAAAGAACATGAAGCCAAAATACATGAAGACTTTTCTTTGGTCAATAAAACTGATCCAAAGAATCAGAACAGATATTAATTAACTGAAGAGATTCTGATGGCAACAAGCATATGAAAATTGCTGAATGTCACCCTTCGTTAGAAAAGAGCAGATCCAAATCACTGAACATGTGCGAGAGTGGTCGAACCAAGAGGATAAACCCACCAATGAGTGCCAATACCAAGTGCTGGCATGGACATTGTGATGGTTTGAATAAGAAATACCTTCCATGGTCTTGGGCAGCTGAATGCTTGATCCCAAGCTGGTGGCACTGTTTGGGGAGGTTTAGGAGAAGTAGTCTTGTTGTAGGTAGTCTGTCACTGGGGTCAGAATTTGAGGTTTCAAAAATCATATACTGTACCCAATTCACACTCTCTTTTTGATCCTTGCGGTACAAGATGTGAGCCTTCAGCTTCCTTCTCCAGTCACAATGTTAGCTTGTTGCCATGCTTCCCTGCCATCATGGACCCTTTGGCCTCAGGAACCATGATTCCAACAACCCGTTCCTCCTATAACTGCCTTTGTTCATAGTGTTTTATCACAGAAATAGAAAAGTAGCTAAAACAGAAGTTCCCAGGAAGTGAGATATTGCTGTGACAGATCTGACCATGCTGAGTTTCCTTACCTGCTTTGTTTTAGGAATGTTGAAGACCTTGTATCTCTGTACTGGAAAAGTCATTGAACACTCTGACCAGTGTTTAATGGGCCATTCTAGGAGGAGCTTCGAAGACAGTAGTGCTGCAAACTATAAGGACTGTTGAGGCCCAGCTCAAGAGGTTTCAGGGAGGTTTCTAACTAAAAGGTAGAGATTGTTCTTGTGATGTTTCATCAAAACTTGTGGCTGCTTTCTGCCTTTATCCAGCATAGGACAGTGTCATTCAAGTGAGGAGGCAGTCTACAGGATTGGGGGAAATATTTATCAACTATACATCCAAAAGTAGATTACCAGAGAAGAACTCTTCGTTCTAGGACAAGAGGCAACATGTGGTTAAACTGCATTTATGAAAGGGAATTCAATGCCCAGTTCCCTTACAAGAAACATACTTTGCTTTCAAGAAAAAAGCACATATAAGGAACTCAAAAACATTAAGAAAAATAGTCCAATGGAAATAGGATGCATGGACTAAATAGAGAATTCTCAAAAGATAAAATGAAAATGGCTGAGAAACATCTTTTTTTGTTCATCATCCCTAGCCATCAGAGAAATGCAAGATAAATCTGCTTTACAATTTAATCTTACCCCAGTCAGAATGGCCGAGATCCAAATAAATAAATGGCAGCAAAAGCTGGCTTGCGCTGAGCGGTGGTGGCACATGCCTTTAATCCCAGCACTTGGGAGGCAGAGCCAGGCGGATCTCTTTGAGTTCGAAGCCTGCCTGGTCTACAGAGTGAGTTCCAGGAAAGGCGCAAAGCTACACAGAGAAACCCTGTCTCAAAAAAACAACAACAAAAAACGCTGGCTTGCATATAGGAAAGGGAAAGACTTACTATGTGCAGGGATGCAACCTGGAATAGCCACTTTGGAAGTCAGAGTGTAAGTTCCTCAACAAGCTAGAAATGATCTACCACATTATCCAGCCACACCACTCTGCTGTAGAGATACTTGTTCATCCAAGTCATTCCTGTTCTATTCCCCATGGCCAAGAAATAGAAACAGTCTAAATGTCCATCGACTAATGAATGGATAATAAAAATGTGGTATATCTTCATAATGGAATATTATAGATGTTTTTATTTAAAATATTTATAAAATAATATAAACATATTTATATGCAAATAGATAAAAGTACAACACATTAAAAATTAACTAAACCCAAAGACTGTGTAGCTCAATGAACCCCTATATGGTTAGGATAAGCACTAAAAACAGAAACAGTGGGGCTTCACACAAATTTTGCACTTTCAGTATTAACTATATTTTATACAATTATGTACCACCAAAAAAAAAACCAAACAAAATCCATCCCAGAATTAGAGCTGGATTAACAATTAGTTCCACATCCTCTTTCATAACTTTTACCCCTTCCCTGCACTCAGTCCTTCCTTATCCCCTAACACTCATTCCTGCTTGTTCTCTTCCTTTGTGGTACATTGTACCCATGTACATCTGTTAACATATATACATTCTTGGATAGATTCTTCATGGGAAGGAGAACATGGCTTTCTTTTCTTTCTGAGATTATGTGTTCTTGCTTAATATTATACATTCTAAGTCCATCCATTTTCCTGCAAATTTTTAAACTTCATTATTTTATACAGCTGAATAATATTCAGTTTTACACATACCAAATTTTCATTATTTGTTCATCTGTTGGTGTATAGCTATGCTGATTCCAATCCTTAGCTATAGTGAATAAAGCAGCAATAAGCATGGAATGCAATGCAAATATCTCTATGGTAGAGTATTGACTACTCCAGGCACATGCCCAGGAAGGAGATGGCTGGGTTCTATGGTAGCTGTAGCTGTAACTTTTAAAAAAAATCTACAAACTGATTTCCACAATAGCTGGATTAGTTTTCACCCTTTCCAGCAGTAAATGAGGCTTCCTGTCCATATCTTCTGCAACATTTGTTGTCAAGTGGGTTAATGACAGCATTCTGACTGGGGTAAGGTGGTTTCTCAAAGTAAAGTTTTAATTTGCATTTCCCCAATTGATAAGAATATTGAATACTATTTTTTCACCTTTATTTTTTTTCTCTTACTGAAAATAGATTTTTTCCATTCAGTATATTCTGGTTATGTTTTACCCTCGCCCAAGTTCCTTTCCTCTTTCCCTCTCATCCAGATCCACATCATTGCTGTCTCGCCTTAGAAAATAAACATGCATCTCCAGAATAATGTAATGAAATAAATCAAAACCAAATATAATAGCCATATGGTTGTGTTTAATCTCAGCACTCTGGATGCAGAGGCTAGTGGATCTCTAATTTTTGAGGGCAACCTGGTCTACAGAGTGAGTTGCGGGACAGCTGGTGCTATACAGGGAACCCCTGTCTTGAAATCCCCTCCAAAAAAATCAGAAAATGATAAAAAAAAAAAAACAACCAATAAGAAAAAAGCCAAAGAAAAAGGAAAAGAAATGCATATAGACTTGTAATGTATAATAAATAATAATAAAGCTCTGACAACATTATTCTGAAGCAAAAAGAACCTCCAAAGATACCATAGAGCTTATTTTCTGTTGGCTATCTAAAGTTAGGCATGGAGCATACTCTTAAGGGTGGTTTGTTTCCCAGGTGAGACTCCATTTTAAAAAAACTAAATTTTCATTTGCAAGTGGCTCTCAATTGGAGATAGCTTCTAGGTTATGGATGGGAACATTTGTCCTCTTCTCTCAGCTCTTGGACCCAGACTGGGGCAGACCTATGCACGTCCTGTGCATGTTGCCTCAGTCTCCGTGCATTCATATGTGCGTAGACTCTGTTATTTAAGAGGCCTTGTTTCTTTGGTGTCCTCCTTCCCTTCTGGCTCTTATACTCTTTCTGCATCCACTTCCACAGGGTACCCTGAGCCCTGAGGGGAGGGATTTGATGGAGACATCCCATTTAGGGCTGAGTGTTCTAAGACCTTTCACCTTTTCTACATTGTCTGGCTGGAGGTCTCTACATTTGTTTTCTTCTGCTACAGGAGGAAACACCTTGGATGATGGCTGAGCAAAGGATAGATCTATGAATTTAGCAGAATGTCAATAGAGTAGTTTTATTCCTAAGTTCCTGTAAAGATTTGTTACATTGTTTATGCCATGGGATATTACTTTAACTGTGTAAAGGTGTGTTACATTTGTTTATGCTGAATTTCTTTAATTATGTAAAGATGTGTTGCATTTGTTTCATCTTGCCTGCCTAAGGCATCTAATTAGCCTACAAAAAGCTGAATGGCCAATACCTAGACAGGAGAGGAACAGGCAGGGAAGGTGGGCAGAGAGAATAAATAGGAGAAGAAACAGGGAAAGAAGAAGGAGGAGGAGGAGGAGGAGGAGGAGGAGGAGGAGGAGGAGGAGGAGGAGGAGGAGGAGGAGGAGAAGGAGGAGGAGGAGAAAACGAAGGAGAAAAAGGAGATGCCCAGGGCCATCCAGGCAGCTGCCAGCCAGTTAGATGGAGTAGACATACAGTAGGAAAGAAAAGTAAAAAGCCCCAAGGCAAAAATGTAGATAAAGAGAAGCAGGTCAAGTTATAAAAGCTAGCAAGAAATGAGGATAAGATAAGGCCGAGCATTCATAACTAATATTAAGTCTCCATGTCATAATTGGGGAACTGGTTGGTGGCTGAAAGAAAAATCCCAGTACAGGACTGAACAACCCTTTCACAGCAGTCAGCATATCATAGATCCTGGATTCAGATATTTACATTATGATTCATAACAGTAACAAAATCACAGTTATGAAGTAGCAATGAAAATATTTTATGATTGGGACGATCACCACAACATGAGGAACTATTGCATCATTAGGTAGGTTAAGAACCAGTGCTTTAGCAGAACAATAGTAGCTGGTTTTCCTCTAGGTCCCTGGCATATCTGGCCTCAGGTTTGTGGCCACCCAGGCAGCATTGAATATGGTTCCCTCTCATGGAGTGGGCCTTAAATCTAATCAAATATTGGTTGGTTACTCCCACAAGCTTTCTGTCACTATGGCAGCAGTGTATCTTGTAGGCAGGCCACTCTGTAGATCAAAGGGTTTGTAGATGGGTTAGTCTTTACCTTTCTCCTCTGCTAGCATGCAGAGTACCTTCTAGTAACATGCATACTAGTCCATAGGGGTGATGCCTCTAGGTAGGCACTAGATATATTTCTCTGTGTTCAATGAGTTATGTAGGTGTTGTCTTCAGCAATAGGCCTTATCATCAGTTTGTGGAGAGCCACCAATAGCCTTGGCAATAGCCTGGGTTGTTTGGGGATTCCCATGTGTCTTAGTTAGGGTTTCTATTGCTGTAATGGGACCCATTACCATGGCAACTCTTAAAAAGGAAAACATTTCATAGGGACTGGCTTATAGTTTCAAGGTTTAGTCCATTAACATCATGGCAGAAAGCATGGCAGTGCAGAGGCAGACATGGTGTTGGAGGAGCTGAGAGTTCTGCAGCAGGCAGCAGGAAGAAAGAGGGACACTGGGCCTGGCTTGAGCATTTGAAACCTCCAAGTCCATTGCCAGTGACACACTTCCTCCAAGGCCACACTCCCAATAGTGCCACACTCTGAGCCTATGAGGGCCATTTTCATTCAAACCCCCACACTATGGGACCCCTCTGTGTAACAGCTCAGTTAGATGTAACCCATTCCCAGTACAGGAAGCTTTATTTGGTGATGAGAGAAAGAAAGTTGGGGCTCCATCTCCCCCAATATTTGGCAATTTCATTTAGCGTGCCTTTATATAAGTATATGTCATAGAAAGTATCTATTGTGTTAATATTCCGTATGACCCCTCAAATGGCTCTAAGTATTAGCTGTCCCTCCCATTATTCCCTCCCTTAACAACTCTTCTCTCCCACTCCTTGTTTGATCCTCACATTCCATAACTATCTATTCTATTTCCCGTTCCTAGGGAGATCCGTCCCTGCTCCCTACACTTGGACACTTTTTTAAAGGTTATTGGCCTTTGTGTTTCTTTCTTTCTTTCCTCTTCTTTCTCTACCTTCTTTTTGAAAACTATATACATTTCAGCTACCCATTTATTGATTGACAGTTATATTTCCTTGGTATTTAATTTCTATAATGTGTGGGTGCTAGCATTGATTCTTCAACATGTGCACTCCATTTGGAATACCCACAAATATCAGGAAATTAGTAAAGGGTCATGGGAGTAGGAATTCAAGGAAGGAAAACTGGAATGCAGTGTCAAGAGTAAAAGGAGAATAATGGCACAGAAAGGGTTAAATGAGGAGGAGGATGGAAGGGTACAGTAGAGCAGGGATTGTGGACAGGGATAAAAATAATGCCATAATTGTATTATTTTTCACTGCATTTATTGTGTATTTGTCTGTTTTGCTGTATGTGTGTGTGTGTGTGTGAGTGTGTGTGTGTGTGTGTGTGTGTGTGTCCTGCAATGGTTAGCATGTGGAGGTCAGAGAAAAACTTGTATAAATCCATTTTCTCCTTCTACCTATCATGTTGTTCCCAGGAACTGAACTCTGATCTTCAGGCTTAGGGACGAGTAACTTTACTCACTGGACCCCTAATTCTTTGATTTTAAACTTGAGGAGAGATAATAAGACACAGAGTGTGAGTGACTGACCACTAAGTCTCACCACTGAGTTCTGCCTTCATAACCAACATGGTGGAAGGAGAGTACTGACTCCTGCAGGTTAACCTTGAACCTCCACATATGTGTCATGACAAATCAACACAGAAACACACACAAACAAATAAACGTACATATCTTATAATTGAAAGTAATATAGACAACTATATAGAATCAGTGAATTAAACTTTTAATGTTACACAAGAATGACAGAGTATCTGATATAATATAGTAAGATACATGTATACTACAAAAGACATCTAAGACATATGATGGAAAGACCAAAATATAGAGTTCAAGACAAGGTCATAGTAGAATGCTTGCTCTCATACTCCAGAGCCGGGATTCAATGAACAGCACTGCAAAACAAGTTTATAATGATTTTTAATATTTGTAAGTTTATAAATATTCATATGTAAACACATGTAAATACACATTATGACTTTTAATAATTTTAAAACTTTGGAATATATGCCCAAACATGTAAATAAGCCATGTCTTTGCAGGGTGGGATGAGTTTCCTTGGACAGCATATCTGTATTTTCTAAGGTTTGTCTGCAATGTACTAGAAAAAAATATAAATATAAAGATGTAAATAACATCAATTCAAATGTAATTTACTAGGAATAAAGCTAAACTGAGCCATCTTTCCATGTGTACACAAAATAGAATTGGATGCAGTGGTGCTGAAATGACTTCAGCCCATGTGTTGGCAAATCTTAACTATGAACTTGATTGTGTCAAGGATGTCTGAGCTTTTTCTCAAACACTGCTCTGGGTGTGTCTGTCACATTTCTAGACATGGTTAGGATATGAAGTTTCTGACCTAATTTAACTGTTTAACTCATTAACACATTCAAATTTTGGATAGATGATTAAGAGAGTTACCGGATGAATTGCACAAAGCAAGGACCATGGCCTTGGAGAGTGTATCCTATCCTGGTCCCTTCCTACAGTGCTCAGCTATGTGGTCTACATCCTATGATGTGAACTGCTCTGGTCCACTATGTCCTTCCCACCACGATGAAAATCTCTAAAATCATAAACTAAACTGTATCATTGCTCCATTGTACTGTTTTACCCAGGTCACAGCAGTGAGAAGTCGGATGGCATATGTCTCCCATTCAATCAATAAGAATGAAGTGAGATACTGAACTAATGTTTGCTAGAACCTTGGCAGAAGAGGCACCATGAATCTGAAGGTTCTTAAAGGGGCTGTGCGGTCTGCCATACTCACTAGTATAAAACCAGTGTTGATAAAAGTAAAGGTGAGAGGAACAGGGAAAGTGTGGAAAATGTGAGCTAGTGATGGAAGGGTGGAGGAAGAGGAAGAAGGAAGCAGGAATCTGACAGGCAGAAGCCCTCAGGATATGGGGAAGCAGAGAGCATTGCTCTATTCCCAACTAACTGCTGAAACATCAACAGCAGATGCTGATTCCAGGCAGGTGTCAGGGCATGGGCAGTGCAGGGAATAGATGGCTCAATGCTGTGAGCCTTGAGAGCACAGGGGAGGAATAAGGACTCACCTACAGCAGAACTGGGCAAGGAAGGGCCCAGCCTCTAAAACGCATTACACAGCGATTGGTCATGGCAACATGTGAAATCCAGTGTTATATTATAATGGGTAAAAGTCTTATTGAAGCATCTGGAAGAACAATCCTGCTGCCCAAACCAGATGTCATAACCTGCACAAGAAAAATAACATGGGTCAAATGTAGTTATAACCGTCTTGTTAAATAAGAAACACAGAGCCGATTGCAGAGTTAAAAGGCAAGGGGTCAGAGCAATAGCTGAGAGCTGAAATCCTTACCCTTCACTGCTGCTCTGCCTTTCCTCTCTGTAAGAGACCTACTTCAGTGTGTGTTTTTCTTTTTTATAGACTTTCTGTTCTGTTTTCTCATTGGTTGTAAGCCCAACCACATGACCTCCTCACCACTGCCTGTCGGTACAGACCTCCAGGTCTTCTATGGTTGGTATTGAGATTAAAGGCATGTGTCGTCTTGCTAGCTGTATACTTGAACACACAGAGATCTGCCTAGCTCTGCCTCCCAAGAGCTGGGATTAGAGGCATGCACCACCACTGCTCAGCTTCTGCTATGGCTTGCTCTAACTGCAAGGCAACTTTATTAATATACAAATAAAATCACATTCAGTACAAATAAAATAACACCACAGTCAAACCTAAGTATTTGTAAAATCAGAGTCTCAGAAAAAGGTGAATTCGATTCCCTGGTGAAATGCATGCCAGCCACACTGAGGTGACTGTAGTTACCACCTATCAACCTGTAATCTGGCCTGCAGGCATGCCTCCCATTCCCCAAATTATCCACTGGAATTTTACAGTTCAAGTCTGCTCATTCCCGAATATGTTTTCCAAAAAGATATAAAGAGCATGCAGAGACACCTCCCCAACCCACCACTCAAAAAAAAAATGTCTTCTTCTGGCAAGGAATGATAGGCAACCAGTACCAAATGGAAAGGATTCTTCTGAATTTGCACAGAAACACACCTCCCTAGTCTCTGCTTTGTCCCCAGGAGTGTACAGAAGGGATGATTCACTCCTGAGCAACAAACAGGATGACCCCAACATCTCCTAGGCTTGACATACCTTTAGACACTACCAGTATGGCACATTCCTGGTCATCTGTAGCATCACAGGTGCTTTCTCCTTTCTCACACTTTCCATCAGCATTTAACAGGTCACACTGCAAACATGTCAAAGCTGAAAAGGCAAAATCGAGGATAAGAGGTTCAACCAGAGCACCACCTCAAGGATGAGACCGGAGCTGAGCCTGTGGCTATAATCAATAAGTAAGAAACAATGACCAAGGAAAGAGCTGGGTATATGCTGAGCTGACCTCTAAAGGGTAGCCCATGACCTTGGGCACTAGGAAGGGATTTGAGAAGAGCCAAGTTTCTCCAGGTCAAACACCGTGAATGAGGTGGGCTGTGAGGAGGAAGCACAAAGCTCTGATGTGGGGAGCTTGAGCCTGCCGCCTGTGACCACACAAGTGCTCCCATCACTTCACTGCCTTATCCTTTCAAGGACCTTCCTCGCGTCATTTCCAATACAAATTTAGGTCTATGCACAGGAAAGCTGGAGGAATTGAGGGTGTTTGCTTGTTAACAATGAGGAGGTGAGCTGAAGGACCAGGAGAAAGGACACCAGAAGCAGAGGCATGAAAACGAATTTGGAGACGCCCATACTGTATGCAACAGAGGGACGAGAAGAAAGGAGCAGTGAAGATATGGAGATGAAGGCTGTGGGGTCCACGAATAAAAGCAGTCAGCGTTTACATCTTATTCCTGACCTCCAAAACCCAGTACCCTTTGACAGTATGTCTGCCCACCAGCACTGGACCCTTCCATCTGCAACTATCTCACCATGGAGGAAGCCCACTACCAGGGAGAGATCCAGCTGGAGCAACAGGAAGTGCTTTTCCATGGCAGTGGGATCCCATGTTAAGAGAGCAGCAGAGAGCAGGACAGAGCACTCAGAGTGCATGCTTATATATGAGCTCAGCTAGAAAGGAAGCCAATGGGATCCCAAGCCAGTGGGCTGAGCAGATAGCCCAGGGGAATCATAGATGCTACATGCTTCTCTCTGCCTGCTCCCTTCTCCGTCCCTACCCAGTGGTTCAAGTACTTCCAGATTCCTGTCCACACGTCTAGTTCACTAACTTTCAAATGGGTATTACTAGCTGTGAGATTGGAAGGAATCTTGAGACTGGGTGGCTGAAGAGCCTAGACGGTGCTACACACACTAGGCTATGACTCACCACATAGAAGAAGACTGTAACCTTCTACCACTACATCCAGATGTTAAATTCTCTGACTCTTTGTGAATGGGATACATGTCTAGGTATATGTTTAAATCACTGAAACCCAAACTGCAGATTCGGGTTCCTCTTCTGTGTAGACTCCAGTCATCTTCCTGGGGACAAGATAGAAAGACAAGACAAACTACAGGGTCATGGAAGGAAAGTGTGATGGGAAAACAGGCCTTTCATTCTGGATCTGCTTTCCCTGTCCCACTGATGGAGCCAAAATGACACAGAGACACATGTGCTTCCTAAAAACCTCCAAAACAGGTAAAAGACAAAAGTGAACCGGGCTTGCCAAGCACCAAAAGGATATGTCACTGAGCTTCCTCCTCTCATTCCTAGGTTGAAGCAACGTCTCACAAATAAAACTGCCCTTGGGGCTGCAAAAATAGTTTGTATACACATTATATAGACAGTGAGGTCAGTGCCTCAACTCCCTGACAGAAGAACTCCTTCAAACCTAGACACTCTTTCTGCAGACTCAAGTGCACACATGCCCTCCCCAGTGAGACTTAGTATTTCAAAGCCACTACTTCAGGAGAAGTAGAGGAAAATCTCCCAGATGTCAGACAATATCAAACTATTCAAGGGGTTCAATCAAAATTTAATATAAAGTTTTGATAGCTATTTTTGGTTGTTGACTTGACTACATCTGGAATTAACTAAATACCAAGTGGCTGGGTACACCTGTGAGGGATTCTTCTTAATTAAATCATTTGAAGTGGGAAAGCCTGATTTTAATCTTTTGAGGTGGGAAGATCCACCTTTAACCTAGGCCACACCTTCTGGGGCAGTCTATGTAAAAGAAATAAGAGAAGGCCTGCTTGCCCTCACTCTCACTGGCAAGTTCATTGCTTCACTGGTATTCGAGCCTCCTTCTTTGGGATTCTGGAATATACTGGAGACCAGCTGGGACATCCAGCATTACGGACTGAACAAGTACTGGATTCTTAGACATTCTGTTAGTAGGCAGCCATTGTTAGATTAGCCTAATGCATCCTGTAAGTCACTGTAATAAGACTCCATTCTATGAGAAAAGCAGGGTGTGAGACTCAGGACATGATCAGTAGGAAAATGCCTGCTGACATGTCCCACAGTCATGATTCAGTGAACAGAACTGCAAAGTAAAAAATTGTTTAAAATATTTTTAATAATTGTTTTTAACTTTTATTTTATGTGTAGGGGTGTCCTGCCTGCATGTATGTCTGTGCAGCACATGCATGACTAGTGCCCAAAGAGACTAGCAGAGGCATCAGATTTCCTGGAAGAGGAGTGGCAGATGGTTGTGACAATATAGGTACTGGGAATCTAACCAGATCCTCAGCAATGCTGAGCCACCAGGCTACTCACTGCTGAACCATCTTTCCATCCCTGATTTAAATGACTGTTAATATTCGTAAAAATAAAGATTTATATTTAAATACATGGACACTTATCATGATCTAATCATAATTCTAAATTATTGAAAATACAACTCAAAATGTGGGATGGAGGTACTAGCAATGTCTACTATTCTTGATCTTTTTACATTGAACATGTAGTCTACTGGAAAAAAATGTAAAATCTCCAAGCAATATCAACTTTTAAACTATTGAATTTCTTAAACAAAAAGAATCAATAATTTTTTGCCCAAAATAAAAGATTAGGATCAATTATTAAGAGGCAGTAGAATGTGAAAAGTAGAGGTAGGTTGGAGGTAATTGGTCACTGGGGATGTGTCTTTGGGAGCTGAAATTTGTCCTGGTCACCTCCTATTCCACTTAACTATCCTTCCTGTATGCCATGAACTTCCTCCTTTAAATTGTTTTACTCAGGTCACATCCATAAGAAATTTTCTTGCAGTCCCTCCTCTTTCTCGACAGTTGGATACCTGGAGCTCCACCTGGGGCCTGGCTGAGGATCTCTGCATCCACTTCCATCAGTTATTGGATGAGAGTTCCAAGATGACTGTTAGGGTGTTTAGTCATCGGATCACCAGACTAGGCACAGGGACAAATAGCCAATGGAAAGGAAGCACATGAATTATGAACCAAAGGCTGTGGAGCTCCCAGCTGGATCAGGCCCTCTGGATAAGTGAGACAACTGAATAGCTTGATCTGTTTGGGAGGCATCCAGGCTGTGGGACCAGGACCTGTCCTTAGTGCATGAGCTGGCTGTTTGGAACCTTGAGCTTACACAGGGACACATGCTCAGCCTGGAAGGAGGGGACTGGACCTGCCTGTACTGAATCCACCAGGTTTAAATGAATCCCCAAGGGTGCCTAGGTCCTGGAGGAGATGGGAATGGAGGGGAGGGGCTGGGTGAAAGGTGGAGGTGGGGGTGGGAGGGGGGAAGACAGGGGAACCCATGGCTGATGTATAAAATTAAACCACATTAAAAAAAGGAAAGAAATTTTCTAACCCATTCCCTAAGTAAAATGCTGGAGTTGTTTGCTGGACAGCTTGGCAGCAAAACTAAAAAGTGAAGCTTCATCAAAGGTAGGCATTGTGTGTGCCATATTCACTGTTGGAGATCCAGCTTCATTGCATTGCTTATCAATCAGCTCATTTGTTGAATGGAGAGAGGGGTTGAGAGAGTCTGCTATAAATCAGTCAACACTGGAAGGATGAAGGAAGAGAAGGAAGGAAAAGGAATCTGAGAGAGGGGATCATGGAGGATGTTGGGAAGCAGAGAGCCTCTCTCTATTCCTTGCTAAACTGTGGAAATCTCGACACCTGATACTCACAGGGGAAATCCATGTCCTTTTCCCTACATCCTCACATTTCATTCCATGGTAGATGGTTCACCACACAGAGATCTTATTTCCTTATTACCTAGTACTCTTTTATTATATTCTTAGTGATAAAACTAATCAAATAGGTCTGGAAAAAGCTGAATATAGTATTTGATGTTAATATTCTCTAATTGTCAGCTCAGTCCAGGCATGTCAGGGGTTGGGCCATGCTGGAAGTAGTTAACCTTGGATTTCCAGGATACAGGAGCATAGGGAAGAGCAAAGGGTCACCTAAAGTAGAACACACAAGAAAAGGTCTGGCCTTGAAGCATGCCACAATAATTTTTGTCACCAAACATACTTTGTCAGATTTTGTTCTGCATTGGTACCAATAAGACTAGACAGCATAGTGGAGATTGCCACCTAAAGAAAAAGAAGGACAAGAGAAAATCTTAAGCATCTGTAGGAAGAATCAATGAATCAATAATGAGAAGATTCAGACTCCTAGGTGAAAGGTCCACCAGCTGCACTGAGATGACTAACATGGTCTCTCTGTATGATCAGGGCTCCACCCTTAATCTGACCCAATTCCTGAGACTACAGAGTAGATCTTTAGAGTCCAAACCCTTCCATGCCTGAGAGTGTTCACCTACAAGACCCCTGAGGACCAGCCAGAGACCTATATCAAGAAACATTTTCTTTCTTCTCCTAAAAGGAAGTTTAGTGTGTTCTACAGTCAGTGGCTTCTAGTATCAAATGTAGACAAGATGTTCCCTGCATTCACAGGAAAACACATCCTTCCACACCCTATTTTTACCCCCAGGACCCTAAGGAGAGCTGCCTCCTTCAGGGCAAGTGACCATCCTGAGATCTTCCAGGACATCCTTACCTCTGGAGACTTCATACAAAGCTCCTCACCAACCCCAGAAGAACTGAACTGACTACACTGGACACTTGGGGAAGGTGAAAATCAAAAGCAAGAGTAAGGGACTCATCCAAGGCCCCAGCCTCAAGTGTCACGCAGGAACTGATCAATGACTAAGAAACAATGTTCTAGGAAGGATCTGTCTCATGCAGACATGATTCCTACAAGGACACCCATGATGGTTTGAGGAGAGCCAGAAGGCTTCCCTACCCTACATCCTGGGAAAAGACAGACTGTAGAGATGAAGATAAAATCTCTGAATCAGGGGCCTAATCCTACAATCAGGACTGGAAAATTCTCATGTTATTCCATTGTCTCATCCTGTCAAGAACCTTGCTTGTCCAATGGTCAATAAGACAAAACAACAACCTACAGAATGGGAGAAGACCTTCACCAACCCCACATCTGACAGAGGTCTTATTTCCAAAATATATAAAGAACTCAAAAAACTAGACTTCAAAATACTGAACAATCCAATTAAAAAATGGGCTACAGAACTTAACAGAAAATTCTCAACTGACGAATCTCAAATGGCTGAAAGGTATTTAAGGAGTTTCTCAGCATCCCTAGTCATCAGGGAAATGCAAATCAAAACAACTCTGAGATACCATCTTACAGAATGGCTAACATCGAAAACACTGATGATATAGTGTATGTTGGAGAGGATGTGTAGCAAGGGGAACACTCCTCCACTGTTGGGGGAATGCGAACGTTTACAGCTACTCTGGAAATCAGTATGGCAGTTTCTCAGAAAATTGAGAAAAAGTCTTCCTCAAGACCAGGCTAAGATCACTCTTGTGTATAAACACAAGGAATGCTCAGTCTTACCACAAGGCCACATGATCAACTTTGTTCATAGCAGCATTATTTGTAATAGTGAGAACCTGGAAACAACCTAGATGCCCCTCAACTGAAGAATGGATAAAGAAAATGTGGCACATATACACAATTGAGTATTACCCAGCAGTAAAGAACAATGATATCATGAAATTCGCAGACAAATGGATGGAGTAGGAAATATCATCCTGAGTGAGGTAACCCAGACTCAGGGGGACAAACATAGTATGCACTCACTCATAAGTGGATACTAAATGTGAGGGAAGGAATGGCCAGACTACAACCCACAGCTCCAGAGAGGCTAGGTAACAGAGAAAGACCCTAGGAGGGACACATGCATGGCCAGGTGAAGGAGAAGTGGATGAGATCTACATGACCGGACTGGGAGTGGGGGCAGGTGGTGGATGGCAAGGAGTGGAGGATAAAAACATAGGGAAAAGGGAGGGTTGAGCCAAACAGGGAAAGAATGGGAGGGCAGGGAAGGAGATACCATGATAGAAGAGGACATCATGGGTCTAGGAAGAGGCAGGGTTCTGGGGAGGCTCTCAGGAATCCAGAAAGATGACACCACCTGGGAGTGCTGGCAGTGGTCTAGAGGGTGTCTGGACTGGTCTACTCTGGTAACCAGTCTAGTGAATACCCTAACTGTCATCACAGAGCTTTTGTCCTGTGTATTATGGAGGCAGATGCAGAGATGCATGGCCAGGCACCAAGCTGAGCTCTGGGAATCCAATACATGAGAGAGAGGAGGGATTCTGCATGTGGGAGACGTTGAGATCATGATGGGACTATGTGCAGACATGACTGGCCTCACTGGTCATGAACTACCATGAACTGTAGACTAGTGGCTGTGGATCCCCCATGGGACTGGACTAGGCATTGTGGATATGGAAGACGGTTGTTTGGCTTGAACTGTTTGGGGGGCACCCAGACAGGGGGATAGGAATCTGTCCCTGGTGCATGGGCAGGCTTTGGGAGCCCAATGCCTATGATGTCATGCCTCGTGTAGCCTTGGTTCAGTGGGGAGGGGCTTACACTTGCCTAGGCTCCTGTGCAGGGCTATGCTGACTCCCCATGGGAGACCTTGATTTGGTGGTTGTGGAGATGTGAGGTGGCTTGGGAGGGAAAGCTGGGGTGGGAGAAGGGAGAAGATAGGGTCTGTGGGTGGTATGTAGAGTGAGTAGAAAATTACTTAATAAAGAACAAAAAAAAGAAACAAGCTTTAAAAAAAAAGAACCTTGCTTGTTCAACTGTCAACCCAAACTTAGGTCCCCAAACAAAGAGACTGAAGATGTTAGAATTTGGAGGGTGAGAAGAAGAAGAAGAAGAAGAAGAAGAAGAAGAAGAAGAAGAAGAAGAAGAAGAAGAAGAAGAAGAAGAAGAAGAAAAGAAGGAGGAGGAGAAGGAGGAGAAGGAGAAGGAGGAGAAGGAGATTAGGAACTTGAGGACAAGGAGGAGGAAAAGGAAACTATGGAGCTCACAACAGAAGCAAGGTGAGAAAGAGGCCATGGAGATGTGGTAATGAAGAGTGCAAGGATCGCTGCTAAAGGGAGTCAGGTTCTATCTCCTGCTCCTGACTTCTGAAAGAGCAACACATGGTAGTAACCGGTGTGTCTGTTCCCCAGCACCAGCCCCTACCATCTGCCGGGCTCTCACCCTGCAGGAAGCCCACCAGCAAGGTGGAGCTCAGCAGGAGCAGCATGAAGTGCTTTCCCTTGGCAGTGGGGTCCCAGGCTCAGAGAGGAGGACAGAGCACTCAGAGCCCAGCCTTGGCTAATCATGAACCTACAAAAGCTCAGGCACAGGAGTTCCAGGTCCAGGACTGAACAGATACCCTGGTGGAATCCATGCCCTAGGTATCCTACATTCTTCACTGGCCCTGCTCACCTCCACTCCCACAGTCTCTGACCAGGTATTTCTTCCCACAACTGTTTTACTAACTTTCAAGTGAGATTAGAAGAATGGGGAGGGGTGGATAGCACACACTGTGCTCTGATTTTCTAGCCAGTAGGAAACTACTTCCCTGAATCTGCTACATCTAGATATTAAATCTCCTGCCTTAATGGAAAAGGAACGTACTGCTACTCAGTAAAACCCTAAAGCTAAAATACCAGATACTGTCTTATCTTTCATGCAGACTAAAGTTATTCTCTGAAAGTTGGATAGAAAAATAGGGAAATGTGGGGAGAAAGTAAAAGCATAAAAAGAAAGTGGGCCCTTCATTGTGGGTCTGCATTCTATATAAACAAAAATGACCCCCTCCTCACAGGCTTCACAGCCAATGCCAGTTGTGCCATGGTCCTTACTATTTCTTGAAGCTCAGCTGGAAAGAGGTTCCAACATAAGGACAAATGGATAGGAAGCAGGGGGTGTAATTCAGTTGGTAGAGTTCAGTCCCCATCACCATGCAAAACTGGGTGTGGTAAAGAACACTTATAAACCCAGTATTAGAGAGTTGGAGGCCAGAATAAGAAGTTCAAGATGATCATTGGCTACATAGTAAGACGGAGGCTAGCCTGGTCTACATAAAACTCTACTACAATAAATAAATAAACAGATAGAGAAATTAATTAATTAATTAATTCAGAGTAAAGCACAAATAGATAAAGGAAGAGGAAACCAGCACTCAGCATGCAATAGTTGTGGAAAACATCAAATATTTTGGCACAGATGATTTGTTTTCTGACATAGAAGAAAAATGGGCAGAATATAGCTTTGCAGATATAACCACAAATATTTTCTAAAAATGAAAATAAAATCATTAAGAACTTATCCAGCAAACCTGAAAATTCCAATAGGAGCAGCAGTGAACAGACCCAGAAGGTTGTATTTATACATATATGATAATTATGGAAGAATTCATGTAGGATTTCTGCAGTTTTTTTTTGTTGTTGTTGTTGAAATCTAACTTTAAACCGTTATGGTCCAATAGAACACAGGAGGTTATTCCAATTGTTTTGTATCTGTGGAGATTTGCTTTGTGGCCAAGTATGTGGTCGATTTTAGAGAAGGTTCCATGGGGTGCTGAGAAGAAGGTATATTCTTTTTTGTTTGGGTGGAATGTTCTGTGGATATAGATTAAGTCCACTTGAGCCATAACATGAGTTAAGTCCATTATGTCTCTCTGTTAAGTTTCAATTTGGCCAATCTGTCCAGAGGTGAAAGTGGGGTGTTGAAGTCTCCCACTATTAATGTGTGGGGTTTTTTAAAATGTGATTTAAGCTTTAGTAATGTTTGTTTTACATATGTAGGTGCCCTTGTGTTTGGGGCATAAATGTTCAGAATTGAGACTTCGTCTTGGTGGATCTTACCTGCGATGAGTATGTAATGTCCTTCATCATCTCTTTTGATTGATTTTAGTTTGAAGTCTATTTTGCTGGATATTAGGATGGCTACACCAGCTTACTTCTCAAGACCATTTGATTGGAAAGTCTTTTCCCAGCCTTTTATTCTTAGGAGGTGTCTGACTTTGAATTTGAGGTGTGTTTCTTGTATGAAGCAGAAAGATGGGTCCTGTTTTTGTATCCATTCTGTTAGTCTGTGTCTTCTTATAGGTAAATTAAGTCCATTGATATGAAGGGATATTAATGACCAGTGATTGTTCGTTCCTGTTGTTATTTTTATTTTTTGGTGGTAGTGTGTGTGTACTTCTCTTCTTTGGAGTTTACTGCTGTGGTGTTATCTATTGCCTGTGTTTTCATGGGTGTATCTGCCTTCCTTAGGTTGGAATTTTCCTTCTAGTGCTTTCTGTAGGGCTGGGTTTGTGGATAAGTATTGTATAAATCTGGTTTTGTCTTGGAAGGTCTTGTTCACTCCATCTATGATGATTAAAAGTTTTCCTGGGTACATTAGTCTAGGCTGGAATTCAGGATCTCTTAGTGTCTGCATTATATCTGTCCATGTCTTTCTGGCTTTCAAAGTCTCCATTGAGAAATCTGGAGTTATTCCGATGTGTTTGCCTTTACAAGTCACTTGGCCTTTTTCCTCTGCTGCCCCTAATATTCTTTCTTCATTCTGTACATTTAGTTGTTTAATTGTTATGTGGTGAGGGGACTTTTTTGGAGGTTCTAGTCTGTTTGGTGTTCTCTAGGCTTCTTGTATCTTCATAGGCATTTCCTTCTTTAAGTTGGGAAAGTTTTCTTCTATGATCTTGTTAAATATATTTTCTCTGCCTTTGTTAGTATTCTTCTCCTTCATCTATCCCTATTATTCATAGGTTTGGTCTTTTCATGGTGTCCCAAATTTCCTGGACATTTTGGGTCATGACTTTGTTGGTTTTAGTCTTTTCTTTGACTGATGAATCTATTTCTTCTAATATATCTTCAACACCAGAGATCCTCTCTTCCATCTCTTGCATTCTGTTGGTTATACTTGCCTCTGAAGTTCCTGTTGGTTTACTCAGATTTTCTATTTCCAGCATTACTTCTGCTAGTGTCTTCTTCATTTTTTCCATTTCCCTCTTCAGGTCTTAGACTGTCTCCCTTGCTTTTTCATGATTTTCTTTCAAGGACTTATTGTTTCCTTCTGCTTTAATTGTCCTTTCCTCTACTTTTTTTTTGTAGTGTTCTTCCCATTTTTTGTTTGTCTGTTCCTCTACTTTATTTTTTATTTCTTCTATATAAGGCTCTAGCCTCTTCATGATGTTACTTATAAGGTTGTTTTCTTCTTCTTCCATTCCATGATCTTCAGGTCTAGCTGTTGGAGAAGGGCTAGGTTCTGGTGATGCTGTATTACTCTTTATTTTGTTGTATGTACTTCTGCCTTGACTTCTGCCCATCTCCTCTTGGGTTTGTTCTTGGTCTTATCAGTGTAATTGGTCCAGAGAGAGCTGACAGATTTAAGGAGCCTCTCTCTGGTCCAGATGGAAGCTCTGGGCCAGATGGGAGTGCTGGTCCAGATGAGAGTGCTGACCGGATAGGGGCTGTGGGGATGGACTCTGAGCCTTGAGAAGTCCCTGGGGTCTCCTTATTTTGTCCAGATGGGAGCTCCTCTTGTCCAGATGGGAGTTCCTCTGGTCTCTGGTCCAGATGGGAGTTCCAGGGCAGGATGGAAGCTTGGGGCTGGTCTCTGATTCTCAGGAAATGGCTGGGGTCTTGGGCAAATGGGTGTGGGGGCAGGGTGTGGAGACTGCAGTGTCTTTCTGCAATCTTGTAAAAGGGGAGCCTTCCCACAGGGCCCGCAGATTGATTCGAGGTATTTCATCACAGAGACACAAAAGCAGCACAGCCATCTACCTGCAACTTAGGAAAGTTTCAGAACTGAGCAGAACTTAGAGAAGAGCACAGAACTCAGCAATTTTAACTTCAGACAGGTATCTTGCCATCTTGTACCATCTTGTCAATGGACCACAGCCAAGCCTCATATATGTGCCAGTAGGTGGCAGCACATTTCACTGAGGCTGCCATCTACTGGAATACGTTTTGAAGCAAGAGAAGGTTGGCTGGCATGTAATGCTGTTGACCAGAATGTCCCTACTTGCCAGGCAATTGCTTTAAAATGTTTCCTATCCTACTAAGGCAAAGCTAGAGAGCACAAGATGGATTATATAACTTTTAACCATTTAGAGTATATGAAAATTATATCCATACATGATTCTAATCGACCTGGAAATAAGTAAATCAAAAGCTGGTGGAATTAAAGTGCAAAATGTGTGGTTCAACTATAGTTGGAGACATCCATACATCACCCTCAAGTGTGTATAGAGCAGTTACACAAAAGGTAATCAGGTAACAAGATTCATAAAACTCTAAGTCAGGCCTGATGGCACAGTCTTGTAATGTTACTACATGGGAGGACCAGGCAAGAGAACTGAAAGTTCAAAACCTGCCTGGGCTACAGAGAGAGCTCAATGCCTACCTGGGACACTAAGTTAAACTATCTCAAAATAAAAAGTTAAAGAATCAAGACTACACAGAGAAACCCTTTCTCCAAAAATTAAAAAAGAAAAAAGTTAGAAGAAGGTAGCAGACACAGCTCAGCAATGAAGCAGTCTCCTAGCACTCACAAGGCCCAAGTTCAATCCACATTACTGAAAACAAGAGATTATAAATGGACCTAACAGATGATGCTTCATCCAACATCAGAAGAATGTGTGTTCTTCTCTGGTACATAGGACTGAACACACACGGTTTCTTTAATATCTTCTCTGTACTTCTCATCTCCTTAGGAGATCAAAGTGTACTCTGTATGCCTGGGTCAGAAGTGTACGATGCTATGGGCGGTGGTGGCACACGCCTTTAATCCCAGCATTCGGGAGGCAGAGGCAGGCAGATTTCTGAGAGTTCGAGGCCAGCCTGGTCTCCAAAGCCAGTTCCAGGAAAGGCACAAAGCTACACAGAGAAACCCTGTCTTAAAAAACAAAAAACAAAACAAAACAAGAAAAGAAGTGTACAATGAATTGTTTGCTGTCTGTTCATTAGCTGTCCCTTCCTCCTAGTAGTGTAAGGTACTTAGGGCACTTAAATCCATGATGACATCTCTTTTTCAAGTTATAAAAGCACTGATTAAATTAAAGACTCAACTCTATTCATGCTAATTTTAGGCAAAATACCAAGGATTAGAAGTGGACTGTGTCATCTTTAAGATTGATACCAAAGAGCTTTAGACCTTGGGTTCTGTGACTCCTGCATGTCTGATGCCTGGAGAAGCCTTTAGTAGAGAATAAAACTAAAACAAGCAAAGGGATCAAGCATGAAATTTGAGGGAAGCAAGTAGACAATCTAAATGTACCGCAATCTAAGACATTATAACTGGTGACTTGAGATCATTGCAAAAGTCCCCAAATTACAGCAGCTTGTCAGCACTCTGTACAGTCACCACAGAAAGCCTTACTATTTTCACAGCTCTTCATGCATTTGGAATCCACATGCTGTACATCAGCCACTGGAAGAGAAAAGCAGAAACAAGTTGTCACTGTGTTAGCTCGAGATCCAAGTTTGATTAACCAAGAATATATTAAATGGAGACTATTTCTTCCATAGGAATTACCAGTCCTACACTGGCAGTCCTGCCATCCATTCTAACTGTATTTAGCAAGATCCCTTCTCCCAGAAGTTTTATACTCCTGGTGCTGAGCTTGAGGTTATAGAACAGTCCTTCTCAACCTTCCTAATGCTGGGACCCTTGAATACAGTTTCTCATGTTGTGCACACTCCCAACCATAAACTTATTTTCATTAATTCTTCATAATTGTAATTTTGCTACTGTTATGAATCACAGTGTAAATATCTGATGTACGGTATCTGCTACACGACACCAAAGAGGTCTTGACCCACAGACTGAGAACACTGTTTTGGGGGTGACATACAGTAGCCCAATTCTTTCTGTCAGGGCCTCCTGACAGTCAGCTTGGTAGCTGGGTAGAGGTGTGCAGATTGAAGAGATAATGAAGAAGATAGAAAAGAGTTGAGAGGTCTGCCGGTCAGTGACACACAGCCCTGAGTTTATTTCACGGCCAGCTTATATACAGTTGTGACGGACGGAAGTAAACCAATGCACAGCACAAACATTCAACCACTATCTATCCTGCCTTGTGTCCAGAAGCAGGCTGTTTCTTTTTCTATCTCAATATACCCCTGGCTGGTATCAGCATCTTACATCTAGCTATATAGTGTGCTCCTTCTTGTGGGCTAATCAGGACTTTCTCACAGCCCTTCAATGAGACTCTGCAGGCTAATCAGAACTTTCTCACAGCCTTGGAGCAAACAAGCCTGACTCTATTGACTCAGAATAGATGTCATATTCAAACTGGGAAACTGAGTCAGTTGTGGGCTCCCACCCTTTTCATGCAGACAGGCACAAAACCATACTGTACTCTTCTTGATGGGTTCCAGTTTCTGTGGTAAGCACCAGTTAGGTGAAGATCCATATCAAGTCTTCTGTCAAGGACCAAGTACCTTGGAATGTGAGGTGATTAAAATGCACTGTGGCAGATGTTCAGAGATGGACACAGCAGCAAGACGGGAAGCATAGAGAGGAGCCATGTAGACCAGGAGTAGGTTTACAGGACATCGGAGTCTGAGCTGAGATCAAAGTTAGATCAGCATTAGAACAGTGGAGGGGGACAGAGTGTGAGGAGTGGCGTGTTTAGACCTAGCGATTTAGACCCTTTGCACCCTGAAGAAATAGTTGTGGCTGTGGAGACTCATAAAGAGATCTGAATAAAATGGTGGGAAATATCTCCTATCAACTCAATATCCTGTTCTTAATAGAATTATCAGATTTGTGCAGGAGAGATGGCTTAGTGATTAAGGGCACTCACTGCTCTTTCAAAAGAACCAAGTTCAGTTCCCAGAACCCACTTGTCAGCACATAATGATCTGTAACTTCAGTTCCATAGTATCTCATGCCTTCTCTGGCCTCTTTAGCACCAGGTTAGCATGTGGTACAGGCAAACCCACAAATGTACACAACAAAATAAAAAAGAATTGCATAACAAAGATCATTACAGAGGGAGGGCCATAGCCTCAAACATGGTCCTCATTTGCATTTTTAAAGGGAAGGTAGGTTGTCTTCTGAACAAGGGGAACTCCAACAGCTTTCACTGGATCAAAGAATACACTTACAGTTTTGTGGTCCAATCAAGAAAATTGATCATACAAGTCCATGCACCAAAATTTGTTTCTTCTTCTTCTTCTTCTTCTTCTTCTTCTTCTTCTTCTTCTTCTTCTTCTTCTTCTTCTTCTTCTTCTTCTTCTTGTCCTTCTTCTTCTTCTCCTCCTCCTTTTCCTCCTCCTCCTCCTAATCCTCCTCCTCATCCTCCTCCTTTTTTTTTTTCAAGACAGGGTTTCTCTGTGTAGCTTTGGTACCTGTCCTTGATCTTAGTCTGTAGACCAGGCTGGCTTCAAACTCACAGAGGTCCGCCTGGCTCTGCCTCCCAAGTGCTGGGCTTAAAGGTGTGTACCACCACTGCCCAGCCAGATTTTGTTTCTATAGGCATTACAATTACAATATCTACACAGAGGGAAGGCTATAAGAAAAATGAGACTGTATTCAAAGGAGAAAGGAAACATTATTGTCACTGTCACACTCCAAAGGGAGCCAACACTAAAAAATTTTACCTTAGAGACACATTCCAAGCTACAGACAAAGAAGAGGAAGCAGAGGGTTATGTATTTCTCACTGCAAGTGACAAGATATCAAGAGACTGGCAGGCAGGAGTACTAACCACTCTACATAGAGCCACCAACCCCAGGATTACCTTGTGGTTTACTACAGTGACTACATGTAGAATGGAGAACACAGAATATCCCTTACACTTCCAGAACCTGAGCTAAGTGTCCAAGGACGATAAGAGAGTCCCCTCAGGTTGAACGGGAGTTTCTTATTCTTCACTTCCCTGTTAAATCATTGTTCAGGGAGTAGAAAGTTCATTGTCTGACATTTTCCATGGCAGATAAGATTTCAGAAGGATACAGGAGAATAAAAAAATGGAAGAGATATCAAATAGCCAGGGATGGGACTTCCCTTTATATACATTGGATTGTGTTCTTCATAATTTCACTTTGAAGCCATAGGCCTAAGAGCATGGAAGAATGAAGGCCCTGCTTAAAAGTACACCAATGCTTAACCTCCGATGATAATTTAACTATTATCAAACCAACCTCCAAACATTTGCCAATTCCTATGCAGAGCAGAAGGAGACCTTGTTTCAGTAGGTTCACCATTGGGCATCAGGTGACTCTTAAAGCAAGCTGTGTTAGAGATGAGGGAGCACTTGAGTTAGATCACTGTGTTTCACTGTCTGCAAAGATCATTTTCCAGTTATTATATAATATACTCAGGCAAGGGAATTGGGTAGGAACTACAGGAATAGCTAGAAGCATACCCTTCAATACTTTCAATACTTTTCAAAGACATGTTTCTTTCTCACATCCAGACTGCTGGATTAGAGAATTAGATAGTCCAATACACACCTATTGATCTGATGTCCCCAAAGTTCAGATACCACTGTGGATGATTAACATGTGATCTACCATATTTAATGTGAAGGACCACAAAAGAAGCATGATGACAATCAGATCTCCAAAGCAAAATCTTGATCACTACCTATTCTAGGGTAAAATTTACCCAATGCCACAAACTTGCCAACTTACAACAGATTCAAGTAATCTTGGAAATTATACTATCAAGGACTCATGATCAGTACTTTTAAAAAGGATGTTGGAGATACTGTGCATCATTGGGTGTTTGATCAGCACCCAATATATTGAGCAAAAAGTTAATCCTAATTTCAAAAACTTTGTGGATACCACATAAAATTAATATCTCACTGCATTAGGCTAGGTATAACCTCTAGAAGAAATATGTGTATCAACCCTCTTCAGAAAATAGAATGATCCCAAGGAAATCAATGAGGGTCACAGAGTCAAATGCACTCCAGGGAACTCTGGTAGTTGATTAGACATACCATTGTGTTCTTTCTTGGTACAGTGAGCATGAATTGAGCCATGCAGACAGTCAAGATTAAAGAATGGAAGACAATGTTCCCACAAGATCCCTTTCACCAAAGTCTATGCAGGAGGTGGAATTATAGAAACTGGTACAACACAATGACCATTAGAGGCCACAGAATTATTTGTCTTACAAAATCTTTTTGCCTTGCTATCTGGAGAAATGACAGAATCAGATTCTGTTCTCTCATCAGGGCTCTCAGAAGTGGGTTTCCTCTATGTCTCTATCTCACTTCCCAACCCTTTCTCCTTAAAGACAGAGTCTCACTTCAGCACAAACTGATTTATACTTTATGATGTAGTTCAAGCTGTCATAGAACTCATAGAAATCTTTCTGCCTCAGCTTCCCAAGTATTGGATGTACAAACATGGTCCACACACTAGGGTAGAAACAGAACCATTTCTTTCTATTAACAGCCATTCTCAAGCCAAATTGCAAATATATGAATATAGTTTTTTTATCTCAGCTATTGCATTTCTTACTTTATTCTAAGAATTTGAGATTATGTTGACCTCAGAGTCTAGTCTAGGAATGGGGTTAGGAATTTCACACATCAGTGATTCTCTGGTGACTCCATGATTGACAATAGCTTCTTGTGTCCTCATTCCTTTCTGCCTCCTGATTCTGTCAAATCCTGAGGTGATTTCTGTCATCCTCCATCTGCATTCATATCTATGCTTATTATTGCTATGAAGAGAATTAGATAGTCCAATACACACTTATTGATCTGATGTCCCCAAAGCTCAGATACCACTGTGGATGATTAACACATGATCTACCATAGTTAACATGAAGGACCATAAAGGAAGCATGATGATGAGCAGATATCCGAAGTTAAATCTTGTTCACCACCTATTCTAGGGTGAAACTGAACCAATGCCACAAACTTGCCAACTTACAACAGATTCAAATAATCTTGGAAATTACACCATTAAGGACTCATGATCAGTACTTAAAAAAAAAAGTTGTTGGAGATACTGTGCATCTTTGGGTGATTGATCAGTTTTGATGGCATGTATCATACTATAGGACTCTCAGCTTATGCACATTTTTACTACTGTTGCTCCTTGGTTTTTGATTCATTACCTAGCCAGTGAGTTGGATGACCAGTTTCTAAAAAACATTCATTGGCCAAGTAATCTTGAACATTGGTTGTATGCTGCCTCTTGTGTCTGGTTTCTATAAGTTAAGAGAGAAAGATTTATCATGAGTGCACCACTTCATTATTCTCAGGATCTCTTCTCTTT